>NC_067239.1:25844739-26119739 GCF_019924925.1 Ctenopharyngodon idella | reverse complement strand
CTGAATATTGCCATGTAGATGTGTTCAGGCCAGGACTCTAATAAAACATGTGAAGTTTGGGGCAGATCAGACATTGTATGCCCAAGTTACAACAACTTCCGGTTTCATGGCGAAACATCAAACTTTGTCAGGCCGCCACGGACAAGCCCTACAGTGAAAACTCTAGATCTTTGCAATTTAACGTCCCAAAGGCCTTTAGATTAGACTGACCAAATATGATGTTGATCTGGTTAAAGCTCTAGGAGGAGTTCGTTAAAATACAACATCTGGAAATGGCAAAAACTGCCAAAATTTTGTAGAGAAAATTCAAAATATCTCACTTCCTGTTGGGTTTACAGATTTTGCACCCAGGGGCTTTTTTGTAGGTATTGGGCTGTTACATCTGTCTACCGAAATTCATAACTATACTTAAAACGTAGCACGAAGGGCGCTTAATTGAAATTTTGTAGGTGGCGCTATTGAGCCATTTTGCCACACCTAATTCTGAAATCCATATCAGATGTAAATTTTCACCACTTCTGACGTGTGCAAAGTTTCATGAGTTTTCGAGTATGTTTAGGCCCTCAAAAATGCAATTCATTTCAGAGAAGAAGAAGAATTGGCCGAGCAATTACAATAGGGTCCTCACACCATCGGTGCTCAGGCCCTAATGATAAAACGGCAGGCAGACAGAGAGACAGATAGCTAGACAGACAGAACGATATAACGAAAGACAGACAGACAGACAGACAAACAAATTAAATGTATTACATTAGAAAACAAAATGGTCCCAGACTTTTGGACCTCACTATACTTGAGCAGTGCTTGACATTCACATTGTTTACATAGCTTTCTTTTATCCTAACCTACTAAAGACAGATTTGCCTGCCACGTGGCAACTGCTCAGAAGTCCCTCTGTAGGAACTCCGGGAAAGTAGAAGGCATGTTATCATGCTGAGCTGACATCTGCTTGTTCAGGGTGAAATACTGAACTGAGCTTGGTGGGTTAGGTCTTTATCCTGCTTTTACAGGTTTGCAAAATGAAAACAGTGCCTTACATTTTAGACTTTCTGTTCCATTTTGAGGAGTTTTTAAATATCGAGGTCTTGGCCAAAACACCTGTGAGCTGGCTCTGTGTTAACACATTACACTGTATCCACAAAGACATCTGCAAAGCTCAAGTGAGATCTCACATATATCCACTTTATGAGTGCCAGCATTAAGGGCTAAGGCGGTGCTAAAATGTTGCAAGGAATATTTTCTTAGTTTAAAGGGATAGTTCACCCAAAATGAAAAATCTATTATCATTTACTCACCCTCATGATGTTCCAAACACAATGAGACCATCTGAAGACATGTTCTTTGCTCTGCAATAACAATGAACAAGGGTTGAAGCTTTTAAGGTTAAAGAAGGGCACAAAAGGGCCATAAAAGTATACACATGCATATAAAGTTCTGTCATGAAACTCTATATGGCACAGGCTGATAGGTCCTTTAACTCAATCTGCTTGCAATCACATCATTCTCTATAGGGCACAGCTGATTGGTTCCTGCTGTATCAGTAGCCAATGAGCTCGCTGCTCAACCTTCAATTACTCTGTGAGCATTTGCTGTAGCAGTTGCCGCGCACTTTCAGAAACCCTCCACCTTCCACTGTATAGATCTGCTACGGATAATTCATATATGCTATATTGTACAGCAGCAACATGTTTTACATGCTATATATATCTCATGAACTCATTTTTAGTGAATAGTAACCTAAATTTCAGTATATTTCTCACACAGAAAACAGCACAAAAGTGGATTCAGTTTTTTATATTTTTATGGTACTTTTTCATAGTTTTTGAGCTTGACAGCTCCAGTCCTCAATAACTTTCATTATATTCAAAGAGTATATTGAAAGAATGGTATATTCTCAAAAAATTTATTCACAGACGAAAGAAAGTCATACAGGTTTTGAACAACATGAGGGTGAGTAAATGATGACACAATTTACATTGAGGTGAACTATCCCCTTAAAGGCTTCTAGTATAATTCCTGCATTTCTAGGCCACCATGGTGGTAAAGTGGGCATTTGTTTAAAAAAAATGAATAAGAGAAGAGTGTTTGCTTTGGGTGCAAGTTCTGTTAGTGCCTAGCATATTAAATCAATGTTCTTGTTTGCATTGGAAACAGCCGTATAAAAACAAATTGTTGAATATTGCCCAAAGATAAACATGAATAATTATAAAATGTCGCCATGCTGTAGATAGTTTGAAGAGAATTCATCTTTGGTTATGAGGCACATGAAGTGAAGTGTTTGCTTCGATTTCTAAACACAGCTGTTAATCACTGCGAGACCTTGAGTCTTCCTTCCAAAGCTGAACAGTCAGTGTTTTCAAATCATTTATTAGGCTCTTTAAATGTCCTTACAAAGTGCTTTGAGAAGTACAAATTTGATTAAATAAGCACATCGCTCTTTCTGCACTTGTAAACTAGATGAATCTAAGAATGGACTGTATGATTTAACTAAAGAATAAGATCAAAGTCAATTTTGTGAATAAAAAAATACATTATCAATAGTACTTTTAGGAAATATCATTGAAATGATACACACTTCACGAAGCGGGTCGCCAACTCATGGACGCCGCCATGTTGAGATCACATGACTTGCGTGTTATAACAACAACAACAACAACAACAACATGTTTGCTTTACATAGCACTTTCAGTGCTCAAGGCACTTTACGAAGCATAAACATCTAAGTACATCTAAACAGAACAAGCAAACCAAACAATATAACATCATATACAATATACAAACCACAGACACAACATAACAACGGAGCCTGAGTCAACAGCATTTTCTGGAGTGATGTATTGGCATGTGCGGCAACCAGACAGTCCAGTGGAAAAATAAAACGTCCAAACAAACAGTTTCCCCACTAGAATGCTGGAAAAAGTTGCGATGCAGCTCACATGCCATAGACCGAGTATAAACGTCAGGATGTCAAACGGAGAGTACAAACACACGACAGCCACAGCAGCAGCTAGTAAAAAAACGTCATGCATCCACACCAGTAGGTGTCAGTATAAAGTCTAAATCAACTGGAATGAGGAAGAGCCTGAGTGCATCTTTAAATAAATATCATTAAACAGGCTTTTTTTCTCTCAAAATTAATTGTCTATGACTCATTATAAGGCTTTCTGTGAGATTTGTCACCTGAATGATTTGTTACACCCTGTGCTTTTGTCTCCAGCCTCTCAGAGCAGGGCCAAGCTACAAGCATAATGTTTCTCTACAGAGAGGGAGAGCGGGTAAGGGTTGGCCTGGGCGAAGCTGCAGATTCAAGATCCTCATGCTTGCCCGTTCTGACCCTCTCTCCCACTCCCTGAAGTAAACAAACACACGTGCTAACAGTAAACCAGTCGCAAGCACTTTGCCAAAGACACACACAGTCAGCTGCAAAATATTTAGTATCAGTGAGATTTAAACATAATTTGTCAGAATGCAAAACTGCAAAATACGCCTTAACTTCTGCTCACGTCACGGAGAGAATTACTCTTCAGAAGGCTGCCAAAGCCCCTCAAATCCTGCCTGAATCTGATTGGGACAAAAATCACTTTCCAATAATCCCTCTCCTGGAAATACATAAATGCAGTGGTAAATGTTTCTCGCAATGATCTGATTCACAGCAATATGACTTTTGTGTGTGTGTGTGTGTGTGTGTGTGTGTGTGTGTTTCTGTGCCTGTTACAGGAAGCTTTGATTGATTCAAAGCTGCTTAGAAACTGGTTTGAATTTGCTGTAAAATCCTTTCTGCCAAAAACAAGGATTTACCAAATACGTAAATAAAAGGTTTTGTGTGCAGGATTCCAAAGGAAATGTTGAATTCATTTGCATTTTTTAATTTGAAAATATAAAAAATGTACATAAATACAATACACGCACATTAAAAAAGTTAAAAGTTTGTCACTATGATTTTTTTCTTTTTTTTGATACTTATATTGATGCTTTGTACAATAAAAGACTGCATTAAATTGATCAAAAATGATGGTGAAGCAATTCATAAAGTTACACAAGATTTCTATTTCAAACATTTATATTCATCAAATAATTCTGAAAAATTCTTGAGCACCAAATAAGTATATTAGAATGATTTCTGAAGGATCATGTGACACTGAAGACTGGAGTAATGATGTTGAAAATTCAGCTTTGCCATCTCAGTAATAAATTATTAAATATATTAAAATAGAAAATAGAAGTTAATTTAAAATGTAATAATATTTCACACCATTATGGTTTTTACTGGATTATTGATCAAATAAACGCAGCCTTGGTGAACATAAGAATCTTCTTTCAAACACATAAAAAAAAAATTCATGTTTTCTTTCAATAAAGAAAAACCCCCAAATCAAATTCTGATTAATTTAACTGCATTTTATTTTTAAAACAATAAACAATGAACCACACTAAATTAACACATAAAAGTGAGATCAATTATAACATGAACTACGCCCTCACACATTATGTAGTTGGTGAGATCTAATTGCTTTGTTTCTCATGACAGTGTGATTGTCGATGGAACTGTTATTAGATGTCATGTACTTCATAAAAAGCCCTCACCGCTAATTTCACTGCCTGTCTTTAGTGCTCATGTAACGGAAGCAAGCTAGTAAGAGCTGTGCGAGTAAACCTCACTCCCCTGGCTTCAAGAGGCGCACTAGTGACTAATACTAGAGACTGCGGTCTTTAGCGCCCTAGTTAGAGCGCCTGCCTCCCATGCCGGAGACGCCAGTTTGAATCCCGCTTGGAGCGGGGCGAATAAGACTGGTTACATTCAGTATTGATTCAAAGCACTTTACTAAGTACATTTTCAAAACCGATTGAGGCCAGAACGAGAGGAGATGGTACCGTTTCTACTGTTTGTGAAGCATTTATACCACAGGTGAAGGATTCCCCTCGGAATTCCTCCTCCAATGCAACAGACCTGTAATGAGTAGCATGTACTTAAGTTTCTTTTCCTCTCTCATTAAATGCATTTGACAGTATTGTGCAAGCAGGAGGTGAGCTTTTTGCTAATTAGTGCTGCTTGTTAAGGCAAGAATCACAATACTTTGGTGCATACTTAAGGTTAGGGATTTGAACAAACCCTAAAGCACTGCAGAAACCATAGAAATGCCCTGGCAACCACACAGCTGAACTAGCAACCACCCAGCAACACATTAACATCTCAGAAAACATTAGCAACCCTATAGAAACAACCACCCAGAACATCTTAGCATCATGACAGTTAGTTTTGCACCGAAATTCACAGTTTCTTTAGAAACAGTTTCTTTGGCTAGTTTATCTTTTGAAACCTAGTGAATTTTACCGTTTCATTCCCATGACAAAAGATTGCGTCTGATCGCAGATGTGTTTCACAGCTGAGTTTTGTTGCTCATCAGAAAAAAAATTTTTTGATTGGCTATAGAAATCAAATATAGAAATCAGATGATTAAATAATGATGTAGTCCTCTTGTTGTTACTTCCTTTTAAGACTATCCAGAGCTGTAGGCTCACTTCAAAGACAGAATATCTGATATTATCACTTCCATGAAACTGATGACATCTGTATTTCTGTCACCCTTTTTAAACAACACAGATTTGGTCATTGCAAAAAAATGTCATATCTCTAGGATAGATCTATGCTTAATCATGCCATCTTTATCTCATAAGTTTAATGCTCTCTGCCTTGCTGAAACTACATCAAGAAATCATTATCTCTCTGCCCAAACACATGCAAATGGACTTTTATAGCATAAAAAAAAGAAGAAAGCACCACTACAACAGCAACAGGAGCAACTAGGGATGATGCAGTGGTCCACAAAATGTATTGAGACACTTAGATTACACTTAAAGGCACAATATGTAATTTTAGCCGCTAGAGGTCGCTAATTTAAAAAAAAAAAAGCCGTACCTTGATGACACTGTGAATCAGCGTGACCTCATCCAACGGACTAGGGCAGAAATCATGTTCATGGATGAGCTAATGTATTAAAGTTTTATTAATGCTACTGTGGTATGAAGCAGGGCAGGCCGAGAGCCGCGGGAGTCCAGCTGAACTTTTATTATGCTTATGCTGCAGTCGGCTGCTTCCGCTCAATTCGTTGCGTATGTGGGGTAACGCAGCGCTGTTTTATATGGTTAAAACAATCATACTAAATACATTTAAGTGTGCTGAAATTTGTAATAAGGTTACACTGTACGTTCACTCGGTGGCTGGTATAAGAGACTAGTTGCACTTTGCAGTAATCTAGATCAATATTAGAATGTCATATTAATAAAAACTGGATGACTTGTTGCTAAATGACATGCAATTAATTAAAAAATATATTGGATATTGGAAAAAGCTCTCTCTGATTATGCTATGTTAGTCACTTGAAAAAAATGGCTCTGAGGCATGGTAAAAACATGGTACTCGTGGTAAATCAAGAAAACAAGCGATTTAAACAATGACTAACCGTGTTGAGCTATATAACAATGATTAGTTTTCTGTTGATAAATGTATTCAAACAATTGCTCACCTGTCTAATAAAACATATAATATATTAAAGCGTCTTTGGTGTTTCCATGGTTTCTACGAAAGTAAAACTGGAAATTGAGGGTAACGCGGGAATGAAGTCTTTAACAGGCGACAAAATGACACAATCCGTGTCCTGATTTCTCTGGATTCAAACATTGTTGGAAACATTTGGGATAATATAAGTACACAAGTCAACAAAATATATAACATTGTTCTAGTGGTTTTTGGATATTTTAATCTAAAAATCTTACATATTGTGCCTTTAAAAATGTCTAAATTTTACTGCATTAGATACATTTTTTAAATAAATACAATAGCTACCGTTCAAAAGTTTGGGGTCAGTAGTGTTTTTGAAAGTCAGTGTCACATGATCCTTCAGAAATCAACATTTCTTATTATTATCAATGTTGAAAACAGTTGTGTTGCTAAATATTTTTGCGGAAACCATGATTTATTTATTTTTTGATCATTTAATGCATCTAATTTTTGTCATTTTTGATCAATTTAATACATTCTTGCTGAATAAAAGTATTAATTTCTTTAAAAAAAAAAAAAATGTACTGACCTCTATACTGAATGGAATAATATAATATAACATGATATAATCTAATAATAACATTCCTACAGTATATTTTTAAGCATGAATTAAGTTTCCAAATACCTTTTGAGGCCAATGTAATCTCAATGTTAACAGGTTTCCTCTACCACTCATCAGATCTTAATTTAGACACAGTAGCGAGCCATGAAGTTGCACCGTCACTCTCGCCTGTAGAGTCCTATAATTATCACAGCATTATATTCCACATCCTATGCATATCTCACAGCTTATTTTGTGCTCAACACATGGGAATGGGACAGTGGCCAATGTGTTTTCAGTTCTTGGATCTGTAAATGGAGGTTTTATTTGACATGGAGCCCGGTTCACATATCAAAGGGTCTTAATACGTCCCGTCCCTGTTGTGTATTTGTTTATGTGTTGTTTACAATGAGTCATGAACTGGTTGTGTATGTTACAATGCTTCCCAGCAGTGGTACGAGTCAGACATTATATTCTAACTATAGCTGCTATGTAATATGTGGTCAGACAGTGCTGAATTCAGTGGTCTGTGTTAATAGCATGAGTAAATGTTTACAGAGCTGGCAGCCGTCGGATGGGTGGGCTATCAAACACAGGCCCGAATGTAGAGCAGAATGTCTCATCACGTGTCATGATTCAAACTTTTCAGTTATAAAACCACATTTTCTGTATGCTTGAATAATATGGTCATACAAGAAGTCTAGGTTATTTGGACATGTTTTAAAGGAATAGTTCAATTCTGCAATAATTTACCCACATGTTATAATTTACCTACCTTATAATGTATTATAAATACGGTAACAAATGTCTTGCTCAAATGCCTTGATGCTTGCCTTGCCTTTTTCACTGAAATATGCCTTTATTATTTAAAGCATATTACAAAGGCAGGATAAAATTAAACCACCACTATTAATATTAGAAAGAGGACTTAAAATATATAATATATACTTTTTGCTTACTCATAGATGAACTGTTGAGAAGTGCATTTCCCACAGATGTATCACGGGACTTTCCTGAAAAACATAAATTACTTGAATATGAAATATATGTGCAACCTGGACAATAATATTTTAATAATATCTCACATTGCCCCAGATTCTCAGTTCTCTCAGCATATGTTTTATATCATGCAGTGACACTAGACGTAAGAACAAACGCTTTGGGTGAGAAGAGGTGAGGAAAGGTGACGCAGAGGAAGGAACATAATAAATCTTTTTAATATTCTCAACTAATAGACTTTAAAAGCAGAGAGAGGCAGAGACGTTTGCACCATTTTTACTACATTAACAGGGAAATTACAATAAGGGAATTATTAAGTCTTTGCTATTTTGTATATTTTAAGAGATTAATTTCCCTATAGTTGATTTTAGGGACATTTACTGGTTGATTTGATGTAATATATCTTAAGAATCTGGAACAATCCACTCAGCACTGATGATTTAAAAAAATGACCACAGTTATATTTAAATTCACAAACTATTTAGTTTGTGAATATAAGGCTAAAGTACACTATACAAGGCTGAAGTACACTTGCAGGTCAGAGGGTACAGCCAGGTTTTTTTAATTATTATTATTAATATAATTTATTAATTTGCAAGTCAGACATGCATGCAAAATATACATACTACTGTACATACTGGAGGAATAGTATAGTAAGAGTAGTACAATAATACACTATTCCAAATGTAACCTCGCATAAGAGTAAGGATTCATTAATGTGGTTTAGAAGGAGATATACAGTAGTTTGTTCTCCCACTGTGCCTAGAAATTGCCTTGACTCTAAGGAGGATTAAATCTGCTAACAAGTCCTTGCTGTCACGATCACCTGCAGCACTACATCACCCAGAATCCACCCTGGTCTACCACCTGCACTCGTTCGTCAATCACCACCAGCTGTCTTCTATCACCTCATCACCCCAGCACCAGATATATGTTTCTCTGTTTCATTCTCTGTTTGTCGGGTATTGCCTATGTATATCGGTTGTGTTCCTACCAGTTCCTATCTGGATTCCCTGTGGATTATTAAAGACTGCTTTGAACTTTCATCTTCTTCGTCATTCGTATGTTTATCACAACCAAGTTGTGACAGAATACCCGACCAAAACAAGTGAGTTACTGTGGTGAATATTTTTTCTTTTCGTGTTTTTTGATCTTTTTTTTTTGGTTTTTGTCACCTTCACCATGGACATTCCTGCAGTCCGTTTGTTGTGCCTCAAGCAGGGAGATCGCTCCCTTGAGCAACATCTAAGTGAGTTTTTAGAGCTTGCCCATCTAACACACTTCCCGGACGAGGCCCAGTGTTCCTTCCTCTACCCAGGACTTAACACCATGACAAGGGCTAAATTGTCTGGGAAAGGACCTCGTGGGAGCTTCGCCGCATACGTAGAGTGGGTGCTGGATTCCTGCGGATCTGCCTTCTGCGGATATGACGACCCCAGCCCCACTCCTACCCCAGCGCCCAGCCAGAAACCATCCAGCAGCACGGAACGGTTGCCTGCACCCACCGCAGACAGAGGGCCGACTCTGCCGCGATGAGAGAGCCAGCGTCTACGTGAGTCTTGCGCGTCAGACCAGGTGTGTGAACCGTCAACACCATCTGTCGTTGTGGGAGTCCGAGTGGAGTACGAGGGTATGGAAGAGAGCCCCGCCCACACTCCTGCCACTGAGAGTGAGTTTCTGTTGACTTTAATGGACAGTTGTTTTGTATTTGGAGAGATTCCTTATATCCTTTGATTAATTCGAATCTTCGTCTTCAGCATCAGACCTGCTAACCCCTCCCAACCTCCCTCTCCCACCTCCTCTCCAATCGCCTAACCAAAACTTATTGTCCCTTGTCAGTCCCACTGTCCCTCCTCAGTCTATTTCCCAACCCTCAACCATTCTGGCTACCCAATCTCTGCTGTCTTCCATCAGCCCCTCTGTTTCTCCTCTGCCTACTCTCAGTGGCACGGATCCACCTTGGGCCTTCAGTGTGCCAGCTCCACCTGGAAGTGGGAACACCAAGGCTCCGATTCGGCCTCTGATCTCGTCACTCCACTTTGGCCCATCGCCCTGATTCCTTCGCTCCTTCCTCCCTCAGCTCCAGCAAGGACCGTCGAGCATTCGGCTCCACCGGGCTCCTTCAGTACATCAGCTGCACCTGGGTCAGACGCCGCCAGCACATCGCCACGGACTTGTGGGTTGTTCACTATGCTCCGACCTTCCACCCCTACGGCTCAGTTTGCTCCGCCTTCCCTCAGACTCCGCCGCTGCCCTCAGTCGCTCCAGTTCCTCCTCAGCCCTCCAGTACCCTGCTTCCACCTCGGGGGGTCAACGCTGCTGCTCAGTCACGGCTGCCTAAGCCTCTAGTGTCGTTCCGCTCCATCGGCTCTCTGTCTGCACGGTGGGTCCCACATCCATCGGCTTCCTTGCCTCCGCTTGTCTCCAGGTTGGCATTGAGACCCTCACCACCTTAGCTCCTCCCTCCATCAACGCCGCCGTGGGACGCCATCCTGGCTGTGGCCTGGGTAGTCATCTGGCTCTTCTCGCTCGTTGCCACTAACTGGATCATTCCTCCACCTAAACCACCCTGGACCTATTTGTTTGTGGTTTTTTTTTTTTTTTTTTTTTTTTTTTTCTCCTCTCCTGAACTCTCGTCCTTCACCAGAGCCGCTTGCCTCCTTCTGCCGGCGCGAGGGCGCGCCTTTCCAGGAGGGGGCGTAATGTCACGATCACCTGCAGCACTACATCACCCAGAATCCACCCTGGTCTACCACCTGCACAGTCGTTTATCAATCACCACCAGCTGTCTTCTATCACCTCATCACCCTGGCACCAGATATGTTTGTTTCATTCTGTTTGTCGGGTATTGTCTGTATATCGTGTTCCTATCTGGATTCCCTGTGGATTATTAAAGACTGCTTTGAACTTTCATCTTCGTCATTCGTATGTTTATCACAACCAAGTTGTGACACTTGCTAACTTCAGCTAGCAAAGTAAACTTTCTCAAGCAGGAGATAAATGCAGTAAAGCCATTTAAATCAATGTTTAATGATAATATAAACTTTCATGTCAAGTGTTACCCGTTTATATCAGATGTAGGTGATTCTTCAGTTAGGGGAATGTTGTCTACTTCTAATCTGGAGAAAGGAATTCATTTTTTTTTTTTTTACAATCAGAAAAGTTCCCTCAATTGAAGAATAAGCCAAGTATGTGTTTAAGCCATTTCAACATGTTACACAAAGGGGTTGGTTGTAGATGTGAAACTGATGCTAGATGATAATTAGTGCTAAGATCACAAAGAAACTGCTCTAATTTAAAAACACTTACATCTATACATCTGTTCTCCCTTTCAGTCTTTGTTTTACAGCACAAATGTTTGGCTTTTATTTTCTGTTTTTTAATAGTCTTGATCACAAATCCATCTGGCAATTACTTCAAACATACTTTAAATAGGCCCATGGAATTTACACTGCAGACTCAAGACATGCACTACATGCACAGTAGTCCATAAAATGCATATAATACAATATTCCCAATCCCAATATTTACGGTATTCTTGGTATTTCAAGGTGACATTTTTGCCTTTCTTGAAACTATCGTCCAGTGATAATGGTGTCTAGTTGCTGTAGCTGATTAATGTGATACTTTCTCATAATTTTCCTTCCATACTGATTCACATAAACACAGATTAAGACCACCCTAGCCTTGTTTCATGTCAGTGCAGTCACCCAGAACTCCACATGAGACTCTACATTGTGGTTTCAGTATAACGTAATTACCCAGAATTCAATGCTGCTTACTTTCTATAACTTTCAATTAAAGTATCTCTCTACTTTACTGTAGTTGATTCATTTGATTTTAATGCAAGATTTTACACAGCCAGACAGATAGATCATCTAACAGAAGCAGGGTTTCCATTACAGATTTGCGCAAAACTTTTGCGATATTTTCTAAATGTCGATTAAAAAAAAATAAAGTTTTCATTAACTGATGTTATCCGACTAAAACGTAATTTTTTTCCTCTCGCGATAAGTCATTTCCAAAATCAGTGCAACGGATTTTAGTAGGTTTAAGTATAATCACAGCCACTGCACAAGCCATTATTTTTTAATTTAGACATTTAGGCGTGTTATCCAAGAATTAATGGCAAAAAAAAAAAAAGCCCCTTATACTTGTATGAGGTGTTTCTGGGAGTTTCTCTCTCCTATCTGCTTCGAGGTCTTCATAAATTGTGGCATTTCATTAGAATCTAGTATTCCAGTAATTCCTTTCTCTTTTAAGAGTTTCATAAAGAAATCTGTCTTACAGAGTTCTGAACATTCCACGCCATCTTTAAAGAGTGATCAACTTTTACGTATGCCAGGTGACCTGTAAATGCGAAAAAACTGTTTCCATTGCAGTTTTGTGAAATATTCCTTTTTCAAATTGCCTGAAAAACCACCACATGCGAGCGTAAAAACTTTTTTCGATATATGGGAGTTTTTGCGAAATTGACTTGTTTCCAATGGCCGTATTTTGAATTCGCAATTTCAATTTGGGCAATTTGAAGGGTAATGGAAACGCAGCTAGAGAGAGAGAAAGGGAGACAGACAGAATGATAGATAGAACGATAGAAAAATAGAATGACAGATAGAATGATAGAACAATAGAACGATAGATACATAGATAGATGAAAATGAAAATGTTTAAATTTGAGATTTATACAAAATGTCACTTTTTTTACTAAAATTCTTAATTCATAATATGTAAAGGATTATTCAATTCAATTTGATGGAATTTTCCTATTAATTGAAATGCGTAAATCTTAAAAAAAGGCTTAAAAAAAATTGAGTGCAGACATAGACAGAGAGAGACATTGCAGCATTTCTTCTGCTCTCCATCTGTTAGCGATAAAAGTCTTCGTGCAGTCATGCAGGAGTCCGTTTCAACAGTGACAATCCAAAAGCTGACCGATATTCCGCAGTGTTATGGCTTTCGGCCACAGCTTTTCCACTGACATCATTAGTATGCCGTTTGCCGGCTTGATAACACGTAATTGTTTGTTGGTTGGAAATTTAAATAGCGGCCCAACTAGGAATATGATCAAATAATAACGCTAGACTGCCAAATTCTTTAAGCTTTTGGTCCAAACCTAAGAGACAATTGCATTAATGAGCATTTATATCATTCTGTTTGTTGGTTTATCAGTCAACAAACCTATTCTCGACAGCCTGAGATCCTATTTTGCCACTATAATTAAGAAATAATAAAGATAATCATGTACTGAAAATCTTTGTGAACAATTTGTAAAGTAGAGGAAGATGCAACTTGGAAGGAAGTAAATGTTTTGGTAAACTGCGTCCTGCAAGCTTCCGGAGAGGAGGTCTTTGTCTAATTGAGACAGCTCTGCTTGCAGGGTTGCCCTGGCTGTTTTCCTGGGATAGGGGAAGAGCCCTCCTCTGAGTCCCAGTTACAGATCATTAGTCTGGAGTGGCACCCAGCTCCATACCATGAGAGACTGACAGCTTAATCCTGTCCGAGCCTTTTGTTTTGTGCACCATGTTACTCTTTCATAGATGACTGAGTCACCCCTGCCTGGAGATTAAGTAATTTCTTTAACAACTTGAACAAGTGTCAGATTTACTACTGTCCTCAGCTTAGATATTGCTGGGCAGAGCATGAGAGGCCTAATGACTCTGTTTTAAGTTGACCTGCGAGGTGGCCTAATGATCACGTCAATGCAAATGAGTTCCAGTAAGAGATAAATTATCATTCGAGCTAACCTATAATCTTTCTCGACAAAACAGTAATTTACAAAAAACGGGAATGGTAGGACAGTGATGCAAAAGAAAGGTCATGCACTTCTAGTCACTTTTAAAAAAAAGTTCTCCCTTGTTTTCACTTGGTCACAAAAGCCATTTCTAAGCACAAAATACACACTGCTGAATTATGGATGAGCAAATTCATTTTTACCTCGATCAGGGACTTACTCAAGCTTACTTCCAAATCTGTGTCTGTTCATTGCCAGCCATTTTGAAGGACCAGAACATCTGCATGCTTAGAATGAGGTTTAAGAGATGCTGAATAAACTGGTCAAGATCACAATATATATTTTTTTTTTAAAGTCACAATAAAACAGAAGCAGTGACTGATCTTTATAGTAGGGGTGTGCAATACTGACAAAAAAAAGATATCTCGATATTTTCTGGGATTTTGTCGATAACAATGATCAGAAGATATTTTGATGAGTGTGTTATTGTGCTGCTGTTGACAGCTGACTCCTAAAGTTTTTGTTATTCACATTTTGTGCGGTGGTTAGTTCGCAGCAGTGACAGAAATTAAAATTTCCAATCATTTTAATAGATTTTTACCTTTTATCTGCATTTTTACCTTTATAAGGGCAATTTCTTCTTACCAATTGAATGTAGCCTATGTATAATTTATTATGTCAAATTATTACATTTAATCAGTAAATCAAATTACAATAATGAGACACTATTGGGCTGTTACCAATCAAATTAAATCATTATCAACAAAATCCTACACAGACTGTTTAATGCAGCTCAGAGGTGCATAAATAATGTTTTGATGTTTAAAAAAACCCCGCTGATGATACAGTCAAACCAAAAATTATTCAGACATGTTTTATATTTTTGATATACAGGTGCTGGTCATATAATTAGAATATCATCAAAAAGTTGATTTATTTCACTAATTCCATTCAAAAAGTGAAACTTGTATATTATATTCATTCATTACACACAGACTGATATATTTCAAATGTTCATTTCTTTTAATTTTGATGATTATAACTGACAACTAAGGAAAATCCCAAATTCAGTATCTCAGAAAATTAGAATATTACTAATGACCAATACAAAGAAAGTATTTTTAGAAATCTTGGCCAACTGAAAAGTATGAACATGAAAAGTATGAGCATGTACAGCACTCATTACTTAGTTGGGGCTCCTTTTGCCTGAATTACTGCAGCAATGCGGCGTGGCGTGGAGTCGATCAGTCTGTGGCACTGCTCAGGTGTTATAAGAGCCCAGGTTGCTCTGATAGTGGCTTTCAGCTCTTCTGCATTGTTGGGTCTGGCATATCGCATCTTCCTCTTCACAATACCCCATAGATTTTCTATGGAGTTAAGGTCAGGTGAGTTTGCTGGCCAATTAAGAACAGGGATACCATGGTCCTTAAACCAGGTACTGGTAGCTTTGGCACTGTGTGCAGGTGCCAAGTCCTGTTGGAAAATGAAATCTGCATCTCCATAAAGTTGGTCAGCAGCAGGAAGCATGAAGTGCTCTAAAACTTCCTGGTATACGGCTGCGTTGACCTTGGACCTCAGAAAACACAGTGGACCAACACCAGCAGATGACATGGCACCCCAAACCATCACTGACCGTGGAAACTTTACACTGGACCTCAAGCAATGTGGATTGTGTGCCTCTCCTCTCTTCCTCCAGACTCTGGGACCTTGATTTCCAAAGGAAATGCAAAATTTACTTTCATCAGAGAACATAACTTTGGACCACTCAGCAGCAGTCCAGTCCTTTTTGTCTTTAGCCCAGGCGAGACGCTTCTGACGCTGTCTGTTGTTCAAGAGTGGCTTGACACGACAGCTGAAACCCATGTCTTGCATACGTCTGTGCGTAGTGGTTCTTGAAGCACTGACTCCAGCTGCAGTCCACTCTTTGTGAATCTCCCCCACATTTTTGAATGGGTTTTGTTTCACAATCCTCTCCAGGGTGCGGTTATCCCTATTGCTTGTACACTTTTTTCTACCACATCTTTTCCTTCCCTTCGCCTCTCTATTAATGTGCTTGGACACAGAGCTCTGTGAACAGCCAGCCTCTTTTGCAATGACCTTTTGTGTCTTGCCCTCCTTGTGCAAGGTGTCAATGGTCGTCTTTTGGACAACTGTCAAGTCAGCAGTCTTCCCCATGATTGTGTAGCCTACAGAACTAGACTGAGAGACCATTTAAAGGCCTTTGCAGGTGTTTTGAGTTAATTAGCTGATTAGAGTGTGGCACCAGGTGTCTTCAAAGTTGAACCTTTTCACAATATTCTAATTTTCTGAGATACTGAATTTGGGATTTTCCTTAGTTGTCAGTTATAATCATCAAAATTAAAAGAAATAAACATTTGAAATATATCAGTCTGTGTGTAATGAATGAATATAATATACAAGTTTCACTTTTTGAATGGAATTAGTGATATAAATCAACTTTTTGATGATATTCTAATTATATGACCAGCACCTGTATTTTTACTAGTGGGTGCAGGACACTATAGTTCATTTATGTAAGTAAGAATAGCAAAATAAAGTAAACTGTGACATATTATACCCAAAATGTCTTCATACAGTGGACTACCAGCAAAACTGATAAAAATTTGGAAACAAAAATTATTCAGACACTTTGACCATCCCATGTTTTGCTTAAATGTTATCTGACATAATTAAGATTAATTTTTTCTGACACAGTTTAACTCTAAGATCTTGTCATATTTTATTACTATTTTTTTTTTAAACTATAGTGAATAAACTGTATTAATGAATGCAATGTTCAAGGTGTCTGAATAAATTTGGTTTGACTGTATATGAAGATACTTTAAATAGGAAACTAAAACCACCAGTAGTTGGCGGCAAGTAACTGTTAATGAGCGAATCACTGAGTCATAATTCAACCGGTTTGTTCAAATCGCTGACAGTTTCAGGAACGAAGCATTTGACTTTCTTAATGAGTAAGTCATTGAATCATTCATTCAATCGATTTGTTAAAATGGACTGATTCATTCGTTTGCAAAATAGAGCAAAACAGGCAACTTTCCGTCTAACGTATAAGTCACTTAATTGTTTATTAAACTATAAGATCAATATCACATTTGCAATCGTGCTGATATTTGGAAGAAAAAAAAACCTGCACTGATTGCTTAACTAAACTAAATCATATGATATAAATATAGCCTAAAAGACAAAATGCGCAGGCGCAGTAGTATGCACTTTCTAGGCATGTTTTTTTTTTTTTTTGCAAAGTGAGGGACATACTCGATAATTTAATTTAAATTATGATCAATAATGCATGACCTCTTAGGGCTTGCATAAAGCTACCTGCGTCCATTAGATTTTTGTTGGACTTTTAATCAGCTGCTTTCTATAATCTCCTTAAATGTGCATATGACAAACATCATAATTTTTCATGAGCTTACTTAGTTCTTTGCAAAAATAACTTGCATATAGTTGTATACGTATCACTGTTGAAGGTCAGTACACTATAGAAGTACAGAAGTGTCCAGTAAACAGGCTAACTCCCCTTAAGCCTGAAATTTTACCATCAAATTATTCATAATCTGATTTCTAGATTAATATATTCAGCATTAGCCTGACAAGCAAGATATTCAATATCACCGATGGTTTATTTTTTGCTGTTTGCAGTTGACAACAGATTACCGACATACATTATATAAACAGTCTCTGGCTACACAAGTTCACTACTCGGGTGAGATAAGACACATTAGCATCAAAAATAAACTCGGACAAAGGTTTTCAGGCCACTGTTAGAGTTTTCACTGATGAAAACAACTAACTAGTTTGTTGCCAGGGTTAATGACCTATAACATGAACATGAAAGAAGCACTGTTTGATTAAGCAATTTCCAAGTGATTTGGCCACGTTTCAGTTGCTTCAAATAATCTGGATCATTATGGTCAATCATGTGTGTTCTGTCATCAGCAATGAACACTGTATCCAGAGAGAACTTCGCTCTTCCTACCCGGGTTGTGCAAACGAATGGAACAAAAGTAGCACAGCATTTTTCGCCTGGGAAAATGTGAAGAGCTCACTGAGCACTTGGGCTTCTATATGAACTCTTTTGAGGGCCTCTATTGCTGTCTGTGCTGCCAAAAAAACTGGAATAAAAAGCTCATTCTGCCTCTCACAAACAACCATGGAAGGCCTCCTCTTTCCTCAGAGCTCCTTTAAAGCCTTGCAAATCAAAGTATTTTGCTTTATGAAAAGGCATCAGACTCCAAAGCGTGTTTGGCTCCGGGGATGATGGTTAAAGTTATTAACCAGGCTAATGTGCTGGTAAGTAAATTCTCTCAGAGAAGTGGTTGGGCATGAAAAAATGTGAGCAATTTAGCATGTATAATGCATCTGACACCATGCCATATCTTTTCTATCTTCTAAATTAAAATAAATAAATAGGCTTTTCAGTACTTCACAAAATTGTTCAGAAAGAATTGAATGACATTACAACAAACTATATTTCATTAAGTTGTAAAAGCTTATGGCAACTGATTCCACAGTAAATCAGCTCTGTTAAAGTGTCATTTATCTCCATGCTCAAATTTTTATATAATTTATCACAGTTGGACGCTGACCTTCTCTGGCTGTTTTCAATTCAGTTTATTTGCTCATTGTTCAGCGGAACTCAATCTATAGAATAAATAATCTGGATTTTAAAGGGGTATAATAAAGTGGTCTAATTGGTAATGAACTGTATGACCTGCATTATTTGTTCCTGGAATTCACTTCAGCAGAAGCGAGACGTCTGGCTTCGTAGAAGAGCTACAAAAACAAGACATATATTAGTCCAACATGGGTCTGTCAATTAACAAAAGCACACTCTAAACTCCCCCGAAAAAGCCTTGTTGTTTCTGCATACTGAGAAGGTCATATCTGTTTTTATATGTCCTAAATACATTCAATCAATCAATCAATCAATCTATCAATCTATCTATCTGATTGGATCATTAATGCAGTGATTATTATGTTTCTGGCATGTTATATGTTTGGCAACAGTTCTTCTAGCCCTAATTGATGGAGTGTGTAGCTTTTTATTTCTTAAACAGCCATGTAGGAAGACACATCATGACCATATTCCAGGATGACAATGTCAAGATTCATCAGGCTCAAAATGTGAAAGAATGGTTGGGAGGGAGCATGAAGAATCATTTTCACACATGAATTGGCACCTCTTTACAGAGTGCTTGACTCTTGCATTGTCAATACAAGATCTTGACCAAAAATGTATGCACCTCTTGGAAATAATGTCACAACATTTATTTCCATCAAGAGGTGCATCAATTTTGGTTGTTTAAGAAATGAAAAGCTACACACTCCATCAATTAGAAGAACTGTTGCCAAACATATAACATGCTAGAAACATAATAATCACTGTAATAATGATCCAGTCATAGACTCTTAAGCATTTGTCCATTTAAATCCAAACACCGACTTTTTTGGGGGCAGTGTATATTGTATAAGTGAACTTAACTTCTATGGAGTATGTAGGGAGCAGTGAACACTAATTAGGGACCTTGCGAATCTGAGCACAGCTACTGTCTCTTTTTCAGAACAGGTTGCAGGGGTACTGATAGAGGCCAGCACGCACGACTCCCATAGGCCCCTGTGTTTAGCCGCTTGTAAAGCCCTGTCAGCCGGACATGCCATTCAGACTGGCATGCTAATTGAAAACAGCACCATTCTCCAGTTCCTAGATTCTAGCCCCCTCCAGAAGTCCCACAGCACATGCTGTAATACGCTAACAGCCTGAGAATAGCATTCTTAGGTACTGTATGCAGTAAACTTGTTCTTTATACCCAATTTAGAATTAATATATAGAACCTTGGTGAATTCCCCCACCTCTCAGTATTCCATTAAAGTCTATTGCATGTGACAGGGAGAGGGAATGAATTCAGAATGTATTTGCCAGAATCCCATTTCTTTTAACAGTCTGATTATTTGGTGCTCTTACTTAAATGCCGTTGAGGTCTGCCAGCACATTGCACCTTTTTGCCTATCCAAACTGAAAAGTGACACTAGAATTCCATTTCCAAAAATAGCGATTACTCTTCATTCCAGCAATGCAGCACATATTACAAATGCAATTAAGACAACCTCCTCGGTGCCTGTGAAATTATGATGCTATATAAAAATCTTTGTAATTGCCCGAAGGGACTTTTCTGTGAACTTTAGCATTGTATTGTCATATGGCATCCACCCATTTCAGCAAATCCTCTCTGGTTTTTCATTTCATTTTTATGGCATGTTTTGTAACCACTTTGAGTTATGGACAATGGCATACACGTAGTTTAGACAATTGATATACATTTGTGAGCAAATGAATGAATTTTAAAGAGAAGACAGAGATATATCTTAAAGGGATAGTTCGTCCAAAAATGGTTTTATCACCATCATGTCATTATGACATTCTTTCTTCTGTGGAAGACAAAAAGAAGAGATTTTTTAATAATGTTTTGACCACAATGACTTTCATTGTGGAGTGGAGTCCAATGTTGTTTGACCTCAGTGTTCTTCAAATATCTTCTTTTGTGTTTTGCAGAAGAAAGAAAAGTCATAAAGGTTTGGAACACTTTTAAAAATAAATGACCTGAATCCATTCCATAGATTCTCTACTTTCTATATTTACAGTTGGATTGTGATGTTTTTGAGTGATGATTTTAACCAGTGGGATTCAAACTTCTCAAGTTTGTTTAATCCAAAAAGAGCGACTAATGTTTTTATCACTCTCAAACTGCACATGCACCGACAGTGGCAGGCCACATGATTCTACCAATTTTAAATACTTAACATATTTAACAATGTGTATTATTTACATGTCTAATTTCTGTTAATTTTTTTGCATCTCATAATTAAAGCCTAATGCAGCCCACTGCATCAGACATTGTACAAAATATTTGAGAACTACTGATCTAAACAACTCTGAGATTATCCAAAAGCATAAACAGGTAAACACTGAGCCACACGTGATTATTCAAATGTTCCGTTGCGCCGGTCCAAGTCTAATTCGGTTTTGTTTGCCTCTTTCAATGAACAAACTAATCCAATTTTCACTGGTTTATATAGGTAGCATTTTCACATTTACAATAAACATTTTTTCCTTTTGTCTGAGCACTGTAGTTTAAATCTCATCTCATCACACACAAACACATGCTGTCGTTCATCTGTTCAGTGTTTAAAACCATTGCATTCCTCAAACATCCCTCAGTGCATCCACACTGATGGTGCTGGGGAGTTGTAATGCTTTTCTTTACCCATTAATTCTATCATGTGACACATGGGAACCGGTTTTATAGGTGTGGAATAAATGTATTTCCTGTTAAAGGTTGTTGGGTTCAAAAATGTTCAAATCAGCACTCTTAGTTCAGGTGGAGAAAATTCTGTTGATGCTGGTGTTCACTAAGTGTTGATGACATAGTCATCCAAAAATGGGCTGTTGTTATTCAAATTATGTCACCCATGCTGGATCTACGCGAAAGATCCATATAGGGTTAAAAAACACAACCTTTATCAGGACCTTTGCAGAACTAAATGAGTCACATGCAAGCAAACATGTAGGAAAAAAATGCATTCTTTTGATTTGTCTGGTTAATGTTAAGACATTTTAGTCCACTTTTTTATTATTCAATCTAATGATTGAGCGGTTTAAACAGTACAATTATAAAAGTACAAGTCAAAGACAACACCAATAACTAATGCAATATCCATAGTTGTTCAACTACTTAACAAAATATCCCTTCAGACTGCCACATTCTCTTTTGCAACTACCCCAAAAATTGACATAAAACTGTAGCAATCTATCAAAAGAGGATTCACAGAGATAATTGTAGATAATGGTTCGTAGCACAGTCAAGTCCATCCTGTTCCCAGTATGGGGATTTATGCCACAAAAGATTATTGTGAGGTTTCTGAAAGTAGATTATTCTGACAGTCTGCACTAGAAAAAGACTGTTAGTCACATAAGCCAAAATCTTGACTGTATAAGCATTCATTCAGTTCATACTGTTGCTTAATCTGTCCAAGAACCTAAACACTATATATATATATATATATATATATATATATATATATATATATATATACACACACACACACACACACACACAGTATCTCACAGAAGTGAGTACACCCCTCACATTTTTGTAAATATTTTATTATATCTTTTCATGTGACATCACTGAAGAAATGACACTTTGCTACAATGTAAAGTAGTGAGTGTACAGCTTGTATAACAGTGTAAATTTGCTGTCCCCTCAAAATAACTCAACACACAGCCATTAATGTCTAAACCGCTGGCCACAAAAGTGAGTACACCCCTAAGTAAAAATGTCCAAATTGGGCCCAATTAGCCATTTTCTCTGCCCGGTGTCATGTGACTCGTTAGTGTTACAAGGTCTCAGGTGTGAATGGGGAGCAGGTGTGTTAAATTTGGTGTTATCGCTCTCACTCTCTCATACTGGTCACTGGAGGTGGAAGTTCAACATGGCACCTCATGGCAAAGAACTCTCTGAGGATCTGAAAAAAAGAATTGTTGCTCTACATAAAGATGGCGTAGGCTATAAAAAGATTGCCAAGACCCTGAAACTGAGCTGCAGCACTGTGGCCAAGACCATACAGCGGTTTAACAGGACAGGTTCCACTCAGAACAGGCCTCGCCATGGTCGACCAAAGAAGTTGAGTGCACGTTCTCAGCGTCATATCCAGAGGTTGTGTTTGGGAAATAGATGTATGAGTGCTGCCAGCATTGCTGCAGAGGTGAAAGGGGTGCTGGGTCATCCTGTCAGTGCTCAGACCATACGCCGCACACTACATCAAATTGGTCTGCATGGCTGTCATCCCAGAAGGAACCCTCTTCTAAAGATGATGCACAAGAAATGTGTGTGTATATATATATATATATATATATATATATATATATATATATATATATATATGTATAGGGTGTAACGGTACATGTATTCATCCTGAACCTTACGGTACAGATGTCACGGTTCGGTACATGCAATCAGACGACGAATACAGTCAATCACGGGCGATTCACACTCCAATCCAGAAGGGGGTGCGTGCGGTAATACAACATTGTTTGCTAACTACCACAACAGCAAAAAAGAGCAGAAGAGGAACAGTACATACGCGAATGACTTGAGCGCTTGAAAACAAAGTCCACTAGATAGTGGGCACGCGTCGAATCCATCTTTCTGCGCTCATGTACAAAGGAGAATACTTTGAAAGGCTTGCGCACTCAACTGCGCGAAACGAAGCGGAATGCAGAAAATTAAGTATAGGGTTGGGCTTAAGCTTAAATGTTTAAATTTAGTTTAAGTGGAGCAAATTATAACAATGCACAATGCAACCACAATGCAAAGTTATTTTTCATTATTCTATTTATTTTGTACTTTTATAACACAAGATGCTTTTCAGTTTTGTAGCTGATTGTGACCAAATACCTTTTGTTTTTTTATCAGCCCTGCAAAAAAAAAAAAAAAAAAAGTCCTATGCAAGAGTGCATTCTGTTTACTGCTTAGTGCTTAATAGGAGGCTGTACTGTACCAACTAGTGAGGACTAAATGCCGCTAGGTGGAACAAACTGTGATTTGCACTACTGTCTGTTCAAAATAAAATAAAAGAAACCTAGCATTGTGGATTTGTTCCTTTGTCCAGTAACACTTCAGTTTAGGGTCCATGCATGCATATTACTAAGATATTGGCTGTTTATTAGTACTTACAAAGCAGATATTAATGCCTTATTCTGCATGACCTTATTCTACATCCCTTAATCCTACTTGATACCTAAACTTAACTACCTTACTAACTATTAATAAGCAGTAATTAGGGGTTTATTGAGGCAAAAGTCATAGTTAATGGTTTGTAATAGTAAGAATTAGACCCTAATACTGATTTTTTCAAGCGCTGGTTCTTGCATATGCATTGAACAGTAACACAACATTGTTTTCTTCAAACTGACTGAACCGAGAGATCATCTTGGTCAACATAAGACAACTAAAGAGCTGACATAAAACATTTCAATGCAAACTGCAACCCTGCATTTAATGAAGGGTATCATTTTAGGTCAGGGTTTCCAACAAATCTGGTTAAAAGACATGCATGTAACCCAGATGATGCCGATTTACTTCGTGATTTGTGGTTGTTTGTGATTTGTAAATCAATGTTGTGGTTAGCGTTACAGGAAATGCTAGAAGCTCAAAACCTCCATTGGCTCATTTCTCAGGGGAAGTTTGAGCCCTCAGCCTTTTATTAAGGCATAAGCAATACCATCGAACCACAATACAAAAGACGCAACCATCTAAGACCACATACAATGTTAGATACTTCCATTTAATATTCCGTCCTTCAGCAAAAATCTACATGACTTCTTGAGTTTAACCAACCTTTGAGATACTGTTTCTCAAATTTCTTACATTTGTTCTGTATAGAGCACTCATTTGTTCTATTGTGTCAATGTACAACCTCTTTAAGTTGAGGACATGTTAGTACTGAGGGCTTGGAGCACACTCAAGTGTTATTCGCTCTCTGGCCCGAGTCGGACTTCCATTGTCATTGCAAACCCTCCACACCACTCGGGCCGTTGTGGCATGCTGACAAAGCACTTGTCGAAAGAAAAAAAAGCCCTCAGTCAAGCAGCTGCAACCCCGCACAGAGGAAGCACTCAGCTCAGTTCGCCTTTCATTCCTCTCCTGGGAGAACGTTCTCCAGGAGGCAAGAGCATGGCAGGAAATCCGCGCACACTGCCATTCTCTCCCACGCTAGCCATTTCCAGCCGCCTGGGCCTCGGAGTTGCCGAGCTGAAGTCAAATTAATCTGTCATCGGTTCCCTGAGCTGGAAGGCAGCAGCCAGGCTACAATCTCTAAAGAACATCTCCTAATTGCCTGCAGACCCTAGAAGGGCTTACGTACCAAGGCATCCCCGGGCAGTTAACGTTTAGCATACGTCTCACTAACTTTCAGAAAGTTCACAATTGCCCAATGCCTCTGAAAATACTGGTCGACTATAGTGGGAAGTGATTCATTCTGTTATGACGATCTTGGTTTTCAATCACCACGTAGATGGAGTTTTTCAGAGGGCAGTTGGCAGAGAATTTGTTCTTCCAACTACTGAATCACTAAGCTATTACAACAAGTGCGGCCAGTTTCACCATGATGAACAGGATGAGGTAGAATAAGTGGGAGTTTAAACAGGAAGGGCTTCCACAAACAATCATCTGAAG
This sequence comes from Ctenopharyngodon idella, assembly GCF_019924925.1. Taxonomy (NCBI): domain Eukaryota; kingdom Metazoa; phylum Chordata; class Actinopteri; order Cypriniformes; family Xenocyprididae; genus Ctenopharyngodon; species Ctenopharyngodon idella. Next base: position 26,094,648 of record NC_067239.1, on the reverse strand, counting down.
TGGGCATACTTTTAAAACCTTTCTTCTGGTCTATACAAATGCTTACAATCCAAAAAAAAAAAAAAAGATAAAAAAAGATATTCTCCCTCAGTAGTTTTGTCTTGTTTTTCAGTACAAATATGTAAAAATTCTTAAATACAAAATATATTTACTTGAGAAGCAAAATGGCTACAGTCTTGTTTTCTGAAAAATTGATCAAAATTGAGTTTAAGCTTAAAGCAAGAAAAAATATTTGCCAATGGGGTCAGAAAATAAACCTATTTCAAAGAGAAAACAAAAGTATTGTGTATAAGAGTTAAGAATTTTTAGATATTTGAACTAGAAAACAAGACAAAAATACTAAAAAAAAGAACATCATTTTGTGCAGTGTACACACACAATAGAGACTTACTCTGACACATTTCTGTTTTCTGGGCAGATAATTATGGATATCCTGTTAGCACGTTTTCCTGTTAGCCTAAAAATACATGGTCAGCAATTTTGAGAAAGGGTCTTTCAAACTGTTCAAACTTACTCTTTGCTTGGGGTGATGTGACATGTGGAAGCCATGGGGTCCCTTCACATTAACCTCAGTCAAAACTGGACCGGCCTCAGTTATCACACCTTTTATTTGGGCCAAAGGTCAGATGAGCTAGAAGAAAGCATTAGTTTAGTCTCACAGTTTTAACCCCCCGTCCTTTCTCATCCTCCCTTTCTTTAGACAGGAAGAAAAACGAGTGACTAAGGCACCATCAGACAGCAGAGGGACGGGAGGGGGTGTCTTCCTTTTTGTAAAGGCACGCGGCCGCTCCTCCCTTTCCTCTGCTCTATCAGGCGCAAGTTGCCAGGGAGTAGTCCGCATATTCTTACTCGGGTTATGCACACTCACTCCATCATCAAAATGTGGTTACAAAATAAGAGGAAATTATTCATTTCCCATGTTTAGAAGCTGGAATCACATAATAACTCAAAGGCTTTGTGCGTATCAATATTCATAATAAAATATTCTATAATAAATTAAATATAAATACATTCAAACAAATATAAAATTAAATAAAATTCTATAATTAAATACATTCAAATAAAAAAATTCTATAATAAAAAGAAAAGAAAAAATATATAAAATAATACAATCTAAAATTTTATAATAAATTACAAAATAAAATGATGAAAATATAATGACCAGTCTGACTTAATGAAAACTTATCATATTTCAAAATACAAGGTGGATATATTATTGGAGACTGGGTGTTTTAACTCAGCTGTCTGGAATGCAAAATCCCTTTAAATGCTCCATGAAATAACTAAATTACTTGTGTACATAACTGTTTGATTACAGTGGAGCCAGTGCAGTGTTTATTTTCTGATTCTGGTAAGTAAACAAAGAATGGGCAAATGTGTGGAGGGCCGGTTGCAATGGTTTACATGGGTACGCAGTGTTCAAAAGGTCAAGAAAAAAAAATCCCTTGAGACACTTGATTTTCATAGCTTTTCCTCCGTGCCCCTGGGGAACTGCACAACTGCCAGTACGAGGCATTAAAAAATGAGTTGGTTGTAAAATAGTGTTCCTAAAAAATAGCTGTAAATAGACTTAAGATTCTTACAAAGTAATGAAAGAAATATCCTATGAAAGTTTCTCTACTCCTAGGATGAACTGTGCAGATACTCCAGATTTTTCAGGGACTCAATCAAGAGCCAAGACTGAATTTGAAGGTGTCACGTCACACTGCCCTCTACTGGCCGTCAAAGGAATTGTAAGATGCAACTATAGCAAAAATCTGAGGCAATCACAAGGATACATTGCATACATGTGCTCTTATACTTAAAGAGGCCGACAGTGACTACAATTAGGTCAAAATGAAGCGCACAAAACATCTCATTAATGTCAACACTGCAGTTATACAAAAACAAGCATCAGATAATCCTCGAAATGTCAAGTCTAGTCTTTTTTGCAGCATCCCATACTTATTACAGTGAGCATGTGGTGTCTGAAATTGAATCTTGGCCAATGCTGTAAATTTTGGCCAGTGCATGTTATTGTGATAACTGAGTTGGGATGACTGCAATCAATGTTTAGATGCACGCAGGCCCAATAACACCCAGAATTCCTTCCATTATGTTCTAAATCACACATTTCAGATCAGGGTGTCCGTGAGGATAAGACAAACCCAATGTGACCTATAAATCTTGCACAGTTATTACCAGTTAAATTAGCACCCAAGTGATGTAACCAGATATAAGCAATTGTCTACTTTGTTTATGAACCTTGGTAGCCATTTTCTGACAAAGCACTTTATCTACAAAAACATCTTTCATTTGTTTTTCTAAAAAAATATCCTTGTTGTATGACATAATAAACTGTGAAATGATTAAATGTAATAATTTCATCTTTTACTAATAAAATAAGTGCACTGAGTTCTTGTGCACAGCAAACTTCAGAGGTAAACGCATTAAACGCTTGCCACTGACAATATCATCAGGGTAATGGCATCTAATCAGTGTCATGCTTTTGTTATTTGCTTAAAAAGGTCAGACGCAAAGCTGTCCCACCCTTGCAACGCTAATCATCAAACTGGCAAGGATTTCCAGGAACTGAGCTAAAGACTCTTTTTGTAAGACTACATCTAAGGCTAAATCTAACGTCTGTTGGCAGTTTACTCCGATTGTGTACCCTGATAGCAATTTTTTTTTTTGTGGGTTGCTAAGCATTTCAAACATATACAGTTACATCACACACAAGAAAAAAAACTTTTTTTACAACCTTGAAGTTGCATAAAGAATTGAACCTTAATTAATATAAAACCATATTTCTGTTTCAAAACGAAATATATCAAAACAGCAAAGAAAACCACACTCGTCAACAATTTCATAGGGAATTTTAAAGTATCCAAGTTAAATACAAGTGACACCGAGATGATTTTTATGTTAGGGAATGTAGGGATATAAAAATTCTTAAAATTTCTCTAAAAGAAACACTGTGGTTGACCACATTAAGCTGAATTATTAAAGAGCAATTTAAATGCTTGTTATGGAATCTTTTCCCATTTGCTTCATAATGTCAAATACTTTCACTAAACCAATGCTGGACTTGACAAATAGCAATCACAGGGTAACTCTAGTCATGAGGTACTTTTACAAAACAACACTGAATTTTAGTTGAGGTCAACTGGATACTGAAGTCACACTTCACAACCTCAAAAAGAGAGTTAAAGAGTTTGTTTGCTGTTACCACTTAAGGTGCGGTCACACTGCACTTTTCGTTCCATTGACTTCCATTCAAACGCATGCGAATGCGTCAGACCGGAAACGCAAGCTCGTGCAAAAAATGTCGCATTTCGCTGCGTTCCAAAGTTCAAGTTTGGTGAACTCTGACCTGCGAATTTGCATCACGTGAAGACGTGCGAACAGTAGAAGATCGATTCATCACGGCATGACCTCTTGGCTGAATTAAAAGAATTATATTTTTGCAGTAAAGTCGAGTAGGTTATATATTTTTACATTTTGAATGTATTACTTTAAGTTATTTGTTGAATTCATGTTTATAAAAAAGACGCTGTAGACCGTGACGTCATATCACAACCATTACAGCATCCGAAGAAATTTCGCTCGTTCAAAGTCTAGTGTGACCGCGGCTTTAGATAGATAGTTACTTTATTTATCCCAGTGGGGAAACTGGCTTGAAATTGGTCCAAACTTTGTACGATTTTTTAATGCAATGACATTCATACACTTAAATGATACTATAGTGTCCAAATACTTTTTTCAGCCACCATATGTGACCCTGGACCACAAAACCAATCATAAGGGTCAATTTTTTGAAATTGAGATTTATACATCATCTGAAAGCTGAATAACTTTTCCATTGATGTATGGTTTGTTAGGATAGGACAATATTTGGCTGAGATACAACTATACTGGAATCTGAGGCTGCAAAAAAAAAAAAAAAAAAAATCAAAATATTGAGAAAATCACCTTTAAACGTGTCCAAATGAAGTCCTTAGCAACGAATGTCCACTCACAAAAATACATTTTTTATATATTTACGGTAGGAAATTTACAAAATATCTTCATGGAACATGATCTTAACTTCATATCCTAATGATTTTTGACATAAAAGAAAAATCGATCATTTTGACCCATACAATGTATTGTTGGCAATTGCTACAAATATACCCGTGCGACTTATGACTGGTTTTGTGGTCCAGGGTCACATATGCATTCTGTCGACAACTAAATCAAGCAAAATAGTAAAAACTAATTTATTTTGCACAATAAAGTGATGTAAGAGTACACCTATTCTAAATCAGTCATATTACATTGACAGAAATAACAGTCATGGCTGATTTAGCCTATTTGGTCCATGTCTACCTCAGCCTAGATGTATTTCCAGTCAAGTCGAATTGCATGACAGTTCTCCGCCACATTAGTCTCCTAATGAGTTCCGTTTCATGTTGGGGTACACAACATGATGCAAATCAAACAAACACAGTGCATTCCTGACCCCCAATAACCAGACTGGGACGTCAGAGAGGCAAAGTGTGGTGTAGCTCTATCGGTGAGCAGCCAGACAAACCTCTTCAACCCAGATACAGCAGGCAAAAACATGAGAGTTATGTTTGTTTTCACTCAACATGAGAGGAAGAGAGAGAGTTCAGCGCCGCAGTTCACTGCCACGCCATAAGCCAGCTGCCCAGATGTTAACACTTCCTGTTCTACACTCTATGACTTTGTTGGGACCCACCACTAATAGACCCCTATTAGCCAAATTGTTTGGGGGGGAACTTGCTGCCCACATAACTAGTTGCATTTGCATGCGATATCAATGCAGCATGTGTGAACCTGATAACACTGAGGGGGCACTATGCAATAGAATAAAAATGATATCCATACAGATAAATAAAACAAATATTCAGGAGGGGGAACTGTTAAGAATGAATTGCTCCAACTTGAAGTGCTGTTTTTTCACTTTACTCTTGTCCATTTGATCATTATTTAATGAACCGTGACCAATGAAATAAGAGTAATAGAGTGATGTTAATTGCAGCAGCCAAAGAGCATTTACAAACACAGTGGGAAAAAAAAAAAAAAAAATCAATAAATACACAGAAAATTACTGTGCAAAATGCACTTTTGCAAAAAAAAGCGAAATCTAACTTACATAGAAAATCAGCCTAATTTACATACTGTAGAATGGAAGCATGTTTGCACTTTTTTCCACCAAATTTAAATACAGTGCATCTGTAGTGTAACGGTTAACTGTGGCAGCCAAATGCTGCATTCACGAACAAAAAGAAATCAGATTTACATAGAAAATTGGCCTGTTTTACATACTCTAAACCAGAAGTGTTTGCACTTTTTTCCCAAAATTTAAATACAGTGCAACTGTAGTGTAACTGTTACATTTCAACACCCACCCCACCACACACTTAACCTTGCTGCTGTTGTCCCTCAAGGACTGTTCATTTAAAAAAATGTTTACAATTCTTATGTGCAATTCGAATGTGCAATGCTATGTGAGCGAATAGGCTACTCATAGGTGAGTGAGTGGGCCTTACAAACAATCCACCTTCGGTAATAATCTTGTCTCGCCCTGTTGTGCACTGGACACTATAATTATTTTTCTCTCTTCTTGCACTGTCCCTGTTTGCAAGATTTTTTGCCCTTGATGTCTCTTTTTGTCTTCTGTACCACTGCACTACGTGTTGTTTCATGTGTAAATTCAAGTATATGTATAGTCAGATTTCTCTTTAAATAGGTTAAATATGTGTAGGTTATATGTTTACATAGGTTAAACAGGTATATGTAGGTTATATGTTTATATATTTCTTTATTATTTATATGTTTTTATGTCTATGCCTATATGTAGCACCGTGGTCCTGTAAGGCATGGCATTTCGTTCCCTTGTATGTCTCTACATGTAGCGGAATAACAATAAATCTCACTTGAACTTGAACTTAAAGGATTAGTTCACTTTGAAATGAAAATTAGCTTAAGCTTTATTCACCCTCAAGCCATCCTATGTGTATATGACTTTCTTCTTTCTGATGAACATAATCGCAGAAATATTAATAAATATCCTGACACATCCGAGCTTTATAATGGCAGTGATAGGGTTCAGTGAGTATGAGCTGAAGATATTGCTTCCATCCACATCCATCAATCATAAATATGTGCTCCACATGGCTCCGGAGGGTTAATAAAGGCCTTCTGAAGTGAAACGATGTGTTTGTGTAAAAAAAATATCCATATATAACAAGTTATGAAGTAAAATAGTTCGCTTCCGCGTGAGCCGCCTTCCGTATTCAGCATACGCAGAAAGTGTAAAACTCTTGCAGTTCGCAAAGCTTATGCTACGTCATGCGCCTTCCCTATTCAACATACGGAAAAGGTGTAAATGACGTGACGCCAGTTTACACTTTCTTCGTAACTTCAATACGGAAGGCGGCTCGTGCAGAAGTGAGATATTTTACTTTATAACTTGTTATATTGTTATATATAACTTGTACTGTAAGCGTCTAATTTAAATAGTGCATCTTTTGTGTAATCTTTAAAGGGACAGTTCACCCAAAAATTAAAATTCAGTCATCATTTACCCTCAAGTTGTTCCAAACCTGTATGAATTGATTTCTTCTGCTGAACACAAAAGAAGATATTTTGAAGAATGTCAGTAACCAAACAGTTGATGGGCCCCATTGACTTCCAATTATTTTTTCTATACAATGGAAGTCAATGGGGATGACAATGAAGCTCACTTGAACTTAATTGTGGCAGCCAAATACTGCTTTCGCGAACAAATTAAAAAAACTAATTTACTTAACTAAATAACATAAACACTGTTTAACGGAAGCGTGTTTGCACTTTTTTCACCAGATTCTTTTCACCTGTTTGGTTACCCATTCTATATATATATTATATTATATTTTTTGGGTGAACTATCCCTTTAATTGTGGTGGCCAAAATTTTGCTTTTGTGAACAAAGTGGAATCTAATTGATATAGGAAATTTGCCTAATGTACATACCGTAGAACATAAGTGTTTGCACTTTTTTTTAACCAAGTTTAAATACAGCAAATTTAATTTAAAAATCATGTTTCTCTCCTCGCGTCTGTTTGGATGTAACCGATTCCCCTCACACATGATCTGAATCGTGCTGCCGTGCAATGCGATCCCTGACCACCCCAAAAGCAGTTAGTCATCTGGAGAATGCAGATATTAAAAAACATGTTGTGAACAGGACAGCGCAGCAGCCAACAATCTGTCATTTCCACTCCAACTCACGTCACGCAGTTCCGACCTGTGCTCTTAACAAACAACACATCACTCGATCAATCTATCAGTGGAATAATTATCGCCTGAGAAGGACGGCCGGGCATTTGAGCTGAGTGTTTACATCCAGCCGTGCTAGATTCCGCTCCCCTCCTTCCTCGACCTCCAGTATCGAATAATTCGTCTCACAGACATGCGTTTTAAAGGGACAGATGTTTAATCATACACTCTAGCACATTGCCAGAAGCAGAGTTTTCATTGAAAAGTCTGTAGCCGGGAGGAAAACACCAGCGAACGATCCGTAAACATTAACGCTGGGAGCACAGAGTTGTTTGAAAAAGACTGATGCACGACATCGCTATTCAAATAGCCTGTCGTCGCCAGGCCAAAACCCATTATTTGCCCCATTGGTAATCTTGTGAGCGTTCAGGCATGCGGAATATGCAACACCTCTAGTCTGGAGCTCTGCAAAAGAGGCCGTCTTGCTTGTCACCACATTCGGGATTGGGCCGCAGCCTCTGTTTGTGTGTGTTCCATGGTGATGCTTCCTCAGGGACGAAATCTATGGGCGTAACAATGATTAAGAAAATGACAAATGGACCTGATCTATCGCTCTCAGGCGACGTCTCAGGAACATCTGTGCTTGAAACCAGGCAGAAAGGGCCCTGAGTTCATACAGTACCATCCAAATAGGAGGTGACCAACCCGAGGTCAGAGTTGAGGGGCTCGGCTCACTCGCCTCCCCAACCCCTACAGTCTTCTGCAAGTGTAAACATTTACATATCTGTCTGTGCAAAACACGGGCTAGGAAATAAACAAGACGATTGGCCTTTACAGAACATTGCACCTCGGCTCTGGTGTTGATTTGTCCCTGTTGGCTTCATGGTGAACTGCATCTTGTACTGGCTGCGCCCAGTCGACCATAGCGAAGCGTTCTATTTTCAGTGCTCTCTGCGCAAGTCCATGTCAGCACTATGTCCTAGCGGAAAGCATCTTATCCTCATTGTTTTGAACTTTTTCAGGTTTTATGGCTCAGAACCTACCCACATCATTGAAAACACACAGAAAAAAAATGGAACAAAGCAAAGGTGCGTGTGAGAAATTGTAAACTGTGCTAACACAAACTAATTCGGCCCACATCATCAATGAAAGCAGATAATATGCCGTTGAAAGTGATTACAGATGGACATCAATTCAGACTAAAAACTCTTACGGATATCTGTGTTATTATTCGAATGCTTGTCTCAACGGGGGGAAAAAGGTAGATGGGATAAATACATGTCAGCTTCAATTCCTTCTCTAGGCTGTGAGTTCTGTCTGCTTCACCCAACATCTGTACAACACATGACAATGCGAGGTATTTCAACACCTCCAAGACCACTTCTTTTAAAAGGCGAGAGAAAACACACTCCGAAAATTTATTCTGAGTCGAGTTTTGCCCCACATCCCAGAATATTTAGCAGTCTAGAGGGGTTGCAAAGTGCATTCCCTTCCCATTTTCTTTAACTTTTACCAGGATTTTCCTCTCACTAGAAGCCAAGCTTTGTAGGTGAGACCACAAAAAAGGTGGATTTTCATTCAGGCTTGATTTACAAAGACTGGATCTAAACTTAGCCCAGCTATGCTTAGCACGAGGGTGAGAGATGCTTGGCTCTTGGTGTAATGTGCAGTTATGTGCCATGGAGAAGTGAACAGCGGAGGAATGCACTCATTTGTGCATCAAGGGCTGAGAGATGTCTTGAAACAAACAGAATACAAAAGAGGTTCCAAACCTGTAAGATTTTCATTCAACCCAAAGGGAGAACTTCTGAAGAATACTTAGGGCTTTTCAAGCTGTGCTTAACCCCGGGTTATCGTTGTTCTAAACATAGCTTTTAACCCCGGGTAAAGGAACGTTTCACACATGTAATTTAGAGGCGGGGTTAGCAGTGCTTTTTACCCAGGGTTATGGAACCCTGCTCCAAAGCATTACAGTGCCAAACTTGTACAGTGTGAAACAATGTAGTGTTAAAATGTTACAGCTAGACGCTTAGCAACAGACAACCAATCGCGTACTCATATTTGCCTGCTTTAGACAGTCACGGAAATACTGCGCATTGTATATAAACAGTAAATTCCCCTCAAAAAAGTGTTTGAGGGGAAAAATGTCAAATGATGACAGAAAACGCAACAATTTGAGTAAAGAAGAGACCATTTCATTCTTACCTTTATAGTCTGAAATGTCCATTCAGTAACAACTCAATAGTACAGTTAGCAATACAAGAATGCACAATGCCAAAGCTATGTAAACAGGTCGCATGCTGCGTTTATCCAATCAATGACACTGACACCACAAATATGCAAATAAGAACGTTAACCCAGGGTTTAGGAATGTACAATGTAAAACGTCAGCTTTGAATACTCAGGATTAAAGCCCAAAGTATACTTCGGCCATCCACATGTTGTAATTTTCGTCATCCGGAGGGCTCGCAGATGTACGCGCACCCGTTCGTGTGCGGCCCAAATTTCGAGACCGCGCTGACGGTGCGCGTGCAACGTCGCATGCGCAAGCAAGACAGAAGAGTCCACTACGTGGCAATACGCACAGTACTCGAAGAAGAGTGTGGAAAGAGCGATTCAAAAACAAGACGAGTAAACTTAGAAGCCTTCTCCATCCTTCTCCATCGTTTTTGATTTTTGTTCTCTCGGTGTATCTTCTGAACTATGTTGCAATGGTGGATGCACTATTTTTCTTCTCCGATCCTGCCCAGCAAATGTCCCGTTGATGACACGATGTCTGGTGAGTATAGAAAAAAAAATTGTACTTCGCATGTGTCGAACTTGGTCATCTGCGATTGAGAATACTTTGAAAGATGCGCGGACCCGAAGGTGCGCGGAAAGTGAAGTATACCCGGGCCTTAATTGTTAACCCTGGGTAAATTATGAGCAAAGTGAAATGTGAAGCAAGATAACCCAGGATTCCGTTTACCCAGGGTTTAGAATGACCCAGGGTTAACTCTTTCAAGTGTGATAAGCCCTCTTATAGCTTATTTCCATGCAGTTACAAAGAATGGGGACAGAGGCTTTCAAGCTTCAAAAAGGACAGTAAAATTATGATTAAAATGCCATATTTTCTGTCTTCTAAAGTCATAAGATAGCTTTGTTTAAGACATTTATTCATTTATTCAACAACATTCAGTAATATTATCACTGCACTGACACTATCCGTTGAGAACAAATCTTGAACTGAATTGACTTCGATGATGACACTATTGTCTTCTGTAGAGCTGCTGTATAGCTGAATCGACTTAGTAGTCGATTCTATCTGAATTTCACTAATCTCATAATCCATAACTTTATACAGTTATTGAACTGAACTGAATCAACACTAAACTGACTTGAGCTGAATGATGCTATTGTCCTTTTTTAAAACTGTTTTATAGCAGAATTTGAATTTGTCTCATATTTGAAGTTTGCATAGATTCTGTTATTTTCCCATTACTGTGAAGCAGCTTTGAAACAATCTGTATTGTATAAAGCGCTATATAAATAAAGGAGACTTGACTTTGTGTGAGGAACAAATAAAAATGTGAGTCGTTCAATGTTAATCTTTCTTTCTAGTGAGCTGACTCAATGTTCCCAATTCAAGAACCAGATCACTTGCAAACGAATCATTAATTTGTGAACTGAATCAACATTTTCATTAAAATGATCTTACTCAATATAAGGATTTGTTCACAAATCAGACATCGCTAGTTTTCACATGAGCACACCTATTGTGCTACAACTTAAATTTTGGTCTGTTTTTCACACAAAACTGTTGTATGAGTTAAGAAGATTTATGATATAGTGCATAAGTTATATGCACTATTTTTATTTTACTTTTATTATGCTTCTGCATCTTTTTTTGAAGTTTGAAAGTCTCTGAGCCCACTCATTGTAACTGCATGGAAAATAGCAAACGTTCCTCAGAATTTCTCTTATTATGCTTCATGGAAAAAGGAAAGTAATGTGGGTTTGGAACGACATGGAGGTTAGTAAATAAAGTCAGAATTTTCATTTTCGGGTGAACGATTCTTTTAACGAACTAATCCACAAGAACTGATAAATAGTTTAAACAAAACACAAAATGTAAACTTGTTTTACCCAACTTATTTCAAGTTTGGAATATAATCTGCCAATGCATTTGAATGTGTTTGAATTTGCACCACTGAGAATATATACAATCAGAGCACTGATGCATATCACAATTTTTATGTTGATTCAGATTTTACTTAACTCACCCCTTAATTTGGGGGGGAAAAGAAATCTGTTCCCAATACAATTAACAACAGTACATTTTTCCTCAATACTTCAGTAACTTTATAGTAATGTACATCATTTAAATTATTTGCATTCAAGATCTCAGTGAGATTTGACGAAGCATGTTGATAGCAATATCCCAATTATAGTTCATGTAATGAAAAGCAGACCCCCCAAAAAACCCAAACCATGATTTCTAAAAATGCGGAAAGCTTTTGCACATGCACATCTGCAGAAGTCAGAGAAGTCTGAGAAAAGACAAGGCATTAAAGACCGGTTCATTATCTACTTATCCACTTACTAAACCTCATGTAATGAGCAAAGGGATGTGCTCTAAAATTAATGAGTGGCGTCTTGGGTTGCATCCCTCTACTAAGAATAAACCATCGTGCAAGGCGGCGTGGTGTGCAAAACCACGACGCGGGATACAGCAAAGGCCTGTGTTTGTGCACACAGACTGCATATTAAAAAGGAAGGACATGCCACACAGTCCAAATTATCTGATTAAAGGAGAGGTGGAACAAGGACAGATGGTCCACAGGCTCAGCTGTCTGGGAGAAATTACCATCAGAGTTCAGAACCACAGAGAACTTGAAAACAAGACTGTCCTCAGATACTTGTGTGGGGGACAAATATTAGCCTTGATGTCAGAACATTGAGGAATTCACAAACTGTCCCTGAACTTGTCCGAAAAGAAGCACTACGGTCATTTGTATGCGTGGAGCCTACGTCGACTCCAGCTCTCCTGCTGTTGCTAAGGCTCTTTCGGCTGGATGGGACAGGGACATTTATTGAAATGGATGTGAGAAGGAAACAAAACATGCCTGGACTGACAATAATGACTTTCTTCTCTCTTTCTACAATGCTGATGAAGTCCGTTTGAAAAGCAGAGGCTGAAATGCCAGCAAACTCCTAGCAAACAAGCTTTCTCTCTCTCCCTCTCGCTTTGCTGTGCTAGTATCAAAGTTATACCAACCCTGCTTGTCTGAAACTTTTTTCTATGGACTGCCACATTGGATCTAATCTGAATCATACTGGCTTACACAACATTTAAAAGCTACAACTGTAATGTTTAGAAACAGATGCATGACTTTCGAAGGCCTGTCAGTGTCCATGCAGTACTTATAGGTGAAGTGTCTATTTTTCAATGTTAAAATAATTCTCCAATTGCAGCTTAATATGGAATGACAACTACAAGTAAGCCATTCATAGGATGACTGCTAACAAAGTGTAAACACTTTCAACATTACTCTGTTTGTTTGAGGAATCCAACAATGGCGTGAGTTTGAGGCAGGACTACCTGTTTGACCTGACAGTAGAAGATGGGGCATGAAAGGGGCAGTACGATTGTTTGGGAAGCATACTATGCTAATCTTGCTATGGCTTATAATTGCTCATATTCTGTATCTTTTTATATATGCTCAAATCATGCAGCTTATCTGTGGAATCATTATTCTGACATGCAATACAACCAACAAACAAAATCCATAACCATATATCTTAGTGGTTAAACGGATTGTTGTTGATCCATATGGACCAGGCCCCTCGGTTCGGCACGCATGTGATTCGTGGATTAATTGCAAGTTTAACCACCATAGAGTGAAAGGTTATCATTTGCACATGTTTTGTCTTGCTAGTTTACACATTCAACATAGTGTTATTTTACATTTAATTACATTTCTGTACCTGAAATGAGTTAGACCTTACTTTATTTGTAACTTTGTTATCTTGCATTTATCTTTGATTGTAAGTAGTGTATTGGTTCTTTTTACTGACGGTTCACTTGCCTTTAATAATGTTTGAACTTTATTAGTTAGGCTAGTAGGATTGCTGTGGTATCAGAGTTCTTAAAGTGTGCTTTAAGTAGGGTTGCAAAGGGGCGGAAAGTTTCCGGTAAATTTCCGGAAACTTTCCACGGGAACTTAACCTGGGGAATTTTGGAAATATTCCAATTTGGAAACTTAACAGGAATTTACGGGAATTTATGGGAATTTACGGGAATTTATGAGAATTTATGGAATTAGAAATTTTGGGAAATTTATATAAATGTATAATATTTATTTAAAATGTATCATATACAAAACATAAATATAAACATTTTGTTTGGTCATAACATGAAATTTCTTTTTCACATTCAATTAATTCTAATTTAGTAAATATGTAAAAAAAATATTTTTATTGCAGCAATTGTTATGTGTTATTTATTTCAGTGTCACATGATCCTTCAGAAATCATTCTAATATGCTGAGTTGATACTCAGTTATTGTCAATTTTGGAAACAGTTGTGCTGCTTAATATATATATATATATATATATATATATATTTTTTTTTTTTTTTTTTTTTTTTTTTTTAACCTGTAATACTTTTTTCAGGATTCATTGATGAATAAAAAGTTAAAAAGAACAGCATTTATTCAAAATATAATTTTTTTCTAACAATATCACTTTAATATCACTTTTTATCAATTTCACACATCCTTGCTGAATAAAAGTATTAATTTCTTTCAAAAAAAAAAAAAATTACTGACCCCAACATTTTGACCGGTAGTGTATATTGTTACAAAAGATTTCTATTTTAAATAAATGCTGTTCTTTAAATTTTTATTCATCAAAGAATCCTGAAAAAAGTATCACAGGTTATAAAAAATATTAAGCAGCACAACTGTTTCCAACATTGATAATTGAGTATCAAATTAGCATATTAGAATGATTTCCGAAGGATCATGTGACAATGAAGACTTTGCATCACAGAAATAAATTATATTTTAATGTTTATTAAAATAGAAAACCATTATTTTAAATTGTGGTTATATTTCACAATATTACTGTTTTTTTCTGTATTTTTGATCAAATGTGTATGTTATGGACTGGGGGAATGCACAGTGCATGCAGGGGATGTGGCCTCAATATCCCTGCAGTAAGTAGTGTGCTGTGTGAATGTCAGGGTAAAAATAACTAAATATTGCATTAAATCTGGTTGTTTTAACCAAAATTATGCTGCAAGATGTTTTTTTTAACTACATTTAAGTACCCTGTTATAGGCTAACCTGCAATTTTGCAAATTCCCTGTTTATTCCCGTTAATTCCCATATATTCCCATTAATTCCCATGGAAAGTTTCCAGCTTTGAAAATTCCCGGAATTTTGCAACCCTAGCTTTAAGTAATTTAAGTTACCTCCCAGTTTTATTTTTTCTTTCTGATCCGAAAAATGATCCGATCTGTAACTCAAAAAGCGTAATATGATCCGAACCGTGAGTTTTGTGATCCGTTGAACCACTAATATGTCTGTGGATCAAAACATCTTTAAGACTTGAGGATTAGTTCTTTTGAATTGGGGTAGTAAGCAACAGCCTAACAATGGCCAATTGCAAGCGCCTAGAAATCACCTCGCAACCACTCAGAACACTTTATCAAATATTGGGAACGCTGTCAGGCTTTCCAGTAACTCACATCAGAAGATGAGTCAATGTTGTGGTGTAAGGGTGGTTGAGATGCTTAAGCAAACAAAGTTTTGATACTGCCACAGTGTGGACTAAACTACAAAAGCCTTACTTAAGTGTTGCCTCTGCATATTAAATGGATAGTTCACCCAAAAGTGAACATTCTGTCATCATTACTTGTTGTTCCAAACCTAAATGAACTTTTATATTATAGTGTACTTTCTCCACCCAAAAAATGAAAATTCTGTCATCATTTTTATAAGAAATTAATACTTCCATTCAGCAAGAATGCATTAAATTGGTCAGTGACAGTAAAGAGCACCAAAACATATTAGAATGATTTCTGAAGGATCACGTGACACTGAAGACTGGAGTAATGATGCTGAAAATTCAGCTTTGCCATCACTGCAATGAATTATATTTTAAAATATATTAAATTAAAAAAAAACATTTTTAAATTGTAACTGTACTTTTACTGTTTTTTGACCAAATAAATGCAGTCTCGGTGAGCATAAGAGACTTCTTTCAAAAACACTGGAAATTCGTACTGATCCCAAACTTTTGAACAGCAACGTATGTTAAAAAAAAATAAAAAATTACACATGCTTTAAGCACCAGAAGGTCTAGACGAAAAGAAATTAAGCGAGAGTGCTGCCATGCCACCTAACTGGCAGTTAAGACAAAATACTAATTTATCCCAGTTCACACTTTCCAGAGACCTTCATGCCCTTCATTTATCTTCTGAAACATGTGAGACTGCTTAACATTTTTCAAACCACAGACACATACCTCTGGAAATCCACCACATGATTAGTCACAAGAGGTAATGCGTGTTTTGTCGAACATTACTTTGATTAAATATATCCTATAAAAATAGCAATCTTGTTCCTAGTGATCCCATTTATTGGTCCCAAACCAGATTTATGTAAATCTTGTAACAGTACACAGGTGTGAGAAGAATTCATACCTAAACCACTCAATCCTATTATGGTCCAAAGCAGTGGTTCTCAACTGGTTTGACCTTGGGATCCACATTTCCCCATGGTCATTAGGCCATGACCCAATTTTTTGTTCCTAAAAAACAAAAAAAATTAATATAAAAACCAAGCAAATTTATTTAACAAAAATGGTTGACATACACACAAGTACTGTCCCACTTTACTTAACATACACATATTTTGTAAGAATATGACTAATACTGAAACAGCATAAGGTAAGGCCATTAAATAGCAGTCCCAGACTAGTTTTTGTTAATAAAGTTAGTAAGTTGGTGCCACCACAGTTATTTAAAATATACAAAATAACACAAAGTGAGAATTAAGTGGTATTATGGGGTTATGGAAATAATAAATACACAATACTAACACGAACTGTCAATGAAACACACTGATCCTGATGAACAGGAGCATCATACCTTCAGGCAAATCCTTCCCATCGAACACACGAAGTTACGAAGTTTATTGGTACTTTTTGGTAATTTCTGGACTTACTAATTGACGTAATTCATTTTGCTCTTTATAATGAATTGATATAGGCTACACTGCGTGCCTCCGCATTTGCGCGTGCAGTTGAAGAGCGCGCTAAGAGCACAGTAAAACGTCTGACAGGGCAGGAAAATTCGAGAAAAGTCTCGAGGTGAGACTCGAGACTTTTATTTTCGTAACTTGTTACGATATAAACGTTAGAGTAATGACACTAGCACATTATATATAGCCTGAAAACATCTCACCTGACAGCAAATATTGAATCAGTATAACGCGTTTTTCTCAAGCACTCTTTACTTCAACTGACCTGACAGAAAAGAGTCAACAGCGTTCACGTATGTTTTTTTCAAAATAAAAGTCTCGATTCAGAAAAGGAAAAAAACGCGTTGTTGTTCCATTAATTGCACTGCACACTCTGCGACCCAGCCATTTGAGAAACACAGGATCGTCCATATTATAGGCCCATCATGGTCTGCAAAAAAAGCCTAAAAATAGCTTTAGAACAAACAGATTTTTCTTTTTAAAATTAGCATAACTGTGTGCATGTGTGGCTTAAAATGTTTTATCCTCTGTTATGGAAAAACTTGGGGCTTATTTTATCCCTGTGTTTCAGGTTTTTGTTGTTATTTGAATGGAATTCATATGGCTGAAAAGGAGCATTTTTTTATTGCGTCTCTCAAAGCTATTTCTAGGAAAGGGTTAGGTTCACAAGTGGAACGCAGCAACCCCACCGAGTCGTTATAAAACGAGTAAGTGTCACCATAACAGTTTTTAGAGTCCCTTAGGCCTTTTCTGGATGATCCACAACACATAAACACACTGCCAAGGCTTGTAAACCATGGTCTCTATTCTCAAGGGATGGCATAAATGAACTCTATCACTGGCACACAAAAAAATAAAATAAAATAAAATAATAATAATAATAATAATAATAATAATTTTCTTAAAATATAAAACATCCATAAAAGAAGATGCATTTACTGTGTATCAGAAGCAAAATTAAAGGATCAGTTCAATTCTGAATGCAGTTGTGGTTAAAAACTATATAATTTATTTTTTTTTTTTTTAGAAAATGATCTATCATTTCGCTAGATAAGACCCTTATTCCTCCTCTGGGATCATGTAGAGCACTTTGAAGCTTTCCACCCACTGAAGTCCACTATATGGAGAAAAATTCTGGAATGTTTTCCTCAAAAATTTCTTTTCGACTGAAGAAAGAAAGACATGAACATCTTGGATGACATGGGGGTGAGTAAATTTTTAATTCTGAAGTGAACTAATCCTTCAAGATATTAAGAGAAATCTTACTATTTTAGTGCTTTTTCTTCTTTCAAGCACAAGCAAACAAACATAACTTAAGCAAAATTTGAATGAAAAATGAACCACATTAAAAATAAATAAATAAATGTGGATGGGGTACCAAAAAAATACCTTAACACAATATACATTTTTTGAAAATATTTCACAGAAATTTTGATTCATAAGTAAACTGGCCATGTTTGAAAGATATTTTGATATTTTTACTGGAAACAAGACAAAAACGGACTACAATTTTTCTTGCAGTGTAACAGGACGTTACCTGTTCTAACGAACTCTTTGATATATGAGCTTCCCTCTCCCACGAATGGCCGAGAGCAAGAGACCACCCGCTAAATAGCCTCCGGCTGCAACGTTTTCTCACCATGTGCTGAGGTCAAATGTGAGTGGTACACGGAGTAGAGTTTTACAGAGGTCACCAGGTTGACACATAGCTTTACATGGTGAATGTGCCACAATGAATCACTCAGTAATTTTTTTTTTTAAAGCCTGCCTCTTTGCAAAGAGCACAAACCCTCAGCTCTCTGCCGCACAGCTTCACCGGTGACCACATCAATTTTATAGTATTTCTTGGCTGACTCCAGAACACCAGTCATTTGGTGATGCAGTGCACTAAAGCTTCTCTCATGCTTTATCATCGGAAAGCATCTCCACTACGCTGCACAAACAGCAGCAGGCGGCCAAACCACAGAGGGCCTCTCAAATTAAACGCTTATTTAAATCAAAGTGAAAAGTGAGTGCTGAGCTTTGTTGTCTTAAAAATGAAAGAAGGGAACTTCAGAAATATGTGATGCTAAAGCATAAGATGATAAAGCACTGTGCAAACTTCAACATGTAATATAGTGCACCAATACACAAGTGACTCTTAAAGAGATAGTTCACCCAAAATTGAAAATTCTGTCATCATTTACTCACCCTCAAGTTGTTCCAAACCTGTATGAATTTGTTCTGCTAAATACAAAGAAAGATATTTGGAAGAATGTCAGTAACCAAACAGATCTTGCCCCCCATTTACTACCATAGTAGGAAAAATACTATATATATATACTATATAGTACTATATGGCATATACTATATATACTATAAATACTATGGCCAATGGGGGGCGAGATCTGTTTGGTTAATATGCTCAGACATTATTACTGGAAAAAACTGGAAAAGATACTAGGTAAGAAAAAATTATATATATAGTATGTATGTATGTATGTATTGCAGCGTAAAAAAAACCTGACAAAAAAAAAAAAAAAACTCAATAAATAAAAAACTCAATAAATAACTTTTTTAAACACAACATACAGAGCTTGCCATTACCTTCACATTATGTTTTGTTGTTTTTTGCTAGCCTGAAAAAATTGAACAGATGGTCTTTAATTGTCTCACTATTACTGTTAATCTGTTGTTGTATAATGCCTACAAGGTACCAAGGCATTTCTTTGAAACAACCGGAACAGTATCTCGGCTTTGCAATAAAACTTTGATTCGAGTAACTGCAAATACATCCAGACTCTGAGCTGTAAAAAGCAGTGGGCATAATAAAATTGATTCAATGATTAATTATTGAGCTATTCACAATTTTACAAGAGAACACCGGGTTCTTTTATTGAGCCCTTGCTTATTTCATGTAAGGCCAAAAAAAAAAAAAAAAAACACACATTTGCACTCTAAACAATACATAATTTCATATAAGTATTTTGTGCACATGATGGGAACTCGTAAAACTGTGCTATTCTTAGACTTACATTAAAATCAGTTTTGACAACTACCAACAACAACATTACAAGAAGAAAATCAAAAGAAAATGTGATGGGTACTACAATGTAAATGTTTAAATGAAGCAATATTGCCATGGATAGACAGAGAAACGGTAAAATGTAAAAAGGCTAATTACTCATTCTATATTCAAATGCCCCAAATACACTGTTGGCAGGGTTTTAAATTGGGTCTAAAAAAAAAAAAAATGCATTCGTTGGCAGTTTATATATCAATCCATTCCCTTTCCTTTATGCTCCAGTCCAGTTTGTGTTAATTCTACATTTAGCACATGCTCACAAAATCTTTAGTTCATTACAATTAGCATAAAGGCCCATTCATACCAAGAACGATAACTATAAAGATAACTATTTGCGTCCACACCATGCGGACAATTGTTCTGTTTATTCTAACCACGTGTTTGTCTGTCACTTTAAATGCTCGAGCTCGTTACAGCAGGATGGATTCTGATTGGCTGCAGTGTTGCCAGAATTGGGCTACTTTAACACTGTTGCTGTGGGTTGTTTATCATATCCGCGGGTTGAAGCGATCCCAAATAATGGATTTTACCCCCTCTGAAACATGATTGGGCTAGTTTTGAGAAGCAATTGGGCGGGTTTTGTTGTGAAAACCTGGCAACCCTGATTTGCTGTCAATGTTTTTATCGTTCATCAGCTGGATAAAATCATTCTGAAAGTGATTCCAACGATATCGTTTCTCGGTGCCGTTATCGTTATAGCTGTGGTGTGAACTCTGCTATTCTTTAATATTGAGAACGTTTTTTTAGAACTATATATTTATCGTTATCTTTATAGTTATCGTCCTTGGTGTAAACTGCCCTTAATACTTCCCTCTAGTCAGCGCCAGAAACTTGTCAAGGACACCAGAATTACCATCACCTGATTCCAAAGCGCCAAGTTAACCCCAAGATGTGGAAAAGAGTAAAATGATAAGACAGGAAAAAAACAGTACAACACTTTTATTTTATTTAAGCGCTGTCATAAACAGAGCAAGATTCCATGTCTGTTATAAAACAGTATTGGGATTTATCACCCATAAGCCCTTTCATTCCAACTCTCACCTGACGTACATGGTGTCATGAGGTTCAGTCAAGGATGGAATCATGTTGGAAACTTTGCTTTGTGTTCCCAGGATGAATTTTCCATTTCATACTGAATTTGTGTTGTTATTATTATTATTCAATTATATGCTGTATAAAATGTGAACCACCTGCCACAGAGCCTTCGGGGGGAGAAGGGAAACGTCTGTTCTCAGGGAGCGGACTGATTCCAGTTCCCTCCTCCAGCTCCCAACTAAACCCAGACCTCCTTCTTCAGTACTGCCCTGTTAATCATTTGGAATCCATATTAATAAATGCCTTATGTTTGCTTGGGTCTGTCCAAAGGCATTAAGCGCTCTGTTTGTGTGGCCTGATACAATTCCAATGATAGCCTAAATAAAAGGAGATAAACCTTCCTTTTCCCAAGAGTCGACGGCATCACTCTGCGGGAGGCACTTTGCTGCCGTTTCTTGCTGCATTTAAGTGGAATTTCCTAATCATAAACTTCCATTACTGAATAACTCAAGACCACTAAAATGAAAGCGCTGATAGACCACCTGAGTATTCAGACATATATTAGCCATCTTAAACAACTCTACCAGGTCTTAACCACATCCATTGTTTTCTCTTCCAGTTTTACTGGGATAAATGTGGGTCTTTGCTGAATATTGCTCTGGAAGCAATTTGCTGAACTCACACATGACTAATGCTATTATGCACCATCATTGTCCATCATCTCAGTAGGCTAAAAAAACAATTTTATAAGCAGATGAAAGAATCGGTTATACGCACTTACACATTATGTTACAGATTATGAATCAAAGCCGCAATATCTGATCATTGAGGTTTAGCTCATTGATTGAAACGAAAGCGGAAAACATTCAGATGCATTTAGGATTACGAAGACAGCTTTCCAAAAACACCTTGTCTACACCAAATAAACCAACTTTTAAAACAAACTTTCCTAATCTATGCTGGACTGGGAATCAGAATGTTAAAGCTGCAGTTTGTAAATTTTGCCTCTTTGTCGCCATCTCTGTTCGAAACCTGCAATTGCAGTTATTTGCGAAATTATCATCTTTACGTGGGTTGTGAATCGGCACAGTTCCTCAGCGCGGATGAATCTAATGTTTTGAGGAGAATGTGTGGCTGTCAGTCACCGCACCGGTGGATACTGTACAGGTACTTCAGAATCACAGATTGTAGTCTTGGAAGTATGACCAAAATAAGATTTTCACCAGAAAACATCATCTGAACATGTAAGTAACAAATCTGCTACTTAGGTTCTGACCAACTGAGAAAAAAAAAACATTACAAACCAAAGGTGATTAAATCTAGCAATCTCTTAGCTCAGAGATCACATCAAACCGTGCAAATTATTATTATTGTAATATTTTGTTCTCAAATTGTTAATGTTAACAACATCAGCATTGTGTGACTATGTGTATTTAGTGTGTTTTAGCGTTACCTGTCTATTTCAATTTCTGTACAGTCTAATCTCTATTTGTCCATTTGTCATACCATACAATCCGCCATCAAAATGATAAGTTTAATTATTCCAGCTGCTGTGAGAAAAGGCTATCCTATATCATCCTCACATGATATAGCCTACTAGCTGGGCCTCGTTCTTTATGTAAACAGACGTGACATAATGACACAAAGACGATCGGCTGCATGCTTGAATTTCCCGCGGAAACCTACCAGTACCAGTCGAATTATAAATCATGATTACAAGCTTACCGTTGTGAATCAGGCTAAGGTAAGGAGATAGTTTTGAACACTGGCTGGTTATGTACTTGCTCAAAAATTGATTTTGGATCATTTTTAACCAATATTATTTTTAAATAATTTTTAATTACGGACAGCAGCTTTAAATCTCAGATCTGATTTCTATGAAAGCAAAAAAAATTAAAAGCAGCAACTGCAAGAAAAAGTCACTATTGTGAAATATTAAGTTGCAATTAAGAGAAATAAAGTCAGGATTACAAGAAATATTCACAATTGTGTGATATAAAGTCACAATGTAAACTTTAAAGTCACGTTGTGAGTTATAAAGTCCCATTTGTGAGAAAAAGTTGCAATTGCGAGATATAAAATCGCAATCACAAGAAATGAGATATAAAATTACTTGTACTCTAAGGTCGAAATGGGCTTCAAATTCTCAACTGAACAAGCCAGGTTTTTTTTGTTTTGTTTTTTTGTTTATTAAGAAATTAGTACTTTTATTCAGAAAGTATGCATTAAATAGATCAAAAATGACAGTAAATACTTTAACATTGTTACAAAAATTCTATTTCAAATAAATGCTGTTCTTTTGATCAAAGAATCCTTTTTTTCAAAGGTTTCCAAAAAATATTAAGCAGCACAACTGTCAACATTAATAATAATAAAAAATGTCTCTTGAGCAGCAAATCAGCATATTAGAATGATTTCTAAAGGATCATGTGGAGTAATGATGTTGAAAATTCAGCTTTCCCATCATCAAATAAATTACATTTTAAAATATTTTAAATTGTATTAATAATTCACAAAATGACTGCTTTTATTGTAATTGTATCATATAAATTCAGCCTCGGAGAGCATAAGAGACTTCTTTCAAAAACATTTTTTAAAAATCTTATCGACCCCAAACTCTTGAACGGTAGTGTACATATACCTATTCATATCAAGTAATCATCTTTATCCCTATGGCAATACATTCCACCCGCCACTGCCAAAGTAAGCTAAGGTGTTATTGCCAACTATTGGGAAATTCAGAGACCCTTGGCCTGACTTCACAGGGATTGTTGTTGTCAGATTTTCACCAAAGTAACTGGATATCTTGCTTCACAAATGCACAAGACAAGAACAAATAACTTCAAAAAGCTCCTTAAAGACCTCTTCTGTTGTCAGACCAAGGGTGTGAAGCTGTTCCTGTACCTTTTACTCCTACAAGTTCACTACGTTCTGTTGTTAAAGATCTTTTCACATGACAAAACATAATAAACACAATGTTATCTGATCTTATTGTATCTGAACAAAGCAAAAAACAGGTCACCAAAGAGGTCACTGTCTTTAAACTGATGTAAAACAGCCCAACAATAACTTAATGTCTACATGATTTAGTAAGATTACTGATTATTAGAGGAGCAGTAATCAGTTTAGCAATGTTTACTTTAAATTAAAGTTTGATATTGTGTTGGTTTAGACTTGTTTATCATGCGCATTCTATCCTAATCAAGATTATTTTATGAAGTAACCAACTGTCTTCTTCAAGTAACATCATTACTTGATTTGTGTCCTGTGTGCTGCAGAGGTTTACACTTGATTACAGAACAAATACACACGTGTCTGATATTATCATCATTTAGTTCATTTAGACATTTGTATATGCCTCAAAGCACAATGAAGTCCTTAATTAGACATGCATCACCCACATTACTTTAACTAATGGTCAGATTTAATGCCCTGGGAGATGTTTAACACTATTCCTGTGGTTTTGCCTCAGTTCTCAGTAATCTCAATTCATCAGGTAAGATATTTCCACATGGCTCATGATGATCCACATTAGGTTCAGCAGATGAAGCCGAGGTGATGATGATTTGGGGAATTTTAAGTAGAATTTGTTTGAGAAAAGGCCTTTTGCTTCTGGCTTTATTTACACCTGAAATTAACATCCGTCTCAGGGTCTGTTTACATGACACAGTTTTAAACTAAAAACAAAACTTTTCATGCGTTTTGGCCGTTCATCTTCAAGACAACAGCTATTGGGGGCCTGAAAATGCAAAGTTTTTGAAAATTATATCGTCTCTGTGTAAACTACAAAAACGCGAATTTGTGAAAATGGTGATGTACACCTAATAGTAACCAAGGGGTCAAGGTTGGGCTGGTTATCCAGTTATCCCTTGCTATAAAATAAAAAGCATATACACTACTGTTCAAAAGTTTGCTGGTTGATACGATTATTTTTTAATGTTTTTATGAAATCTCTTACACTTATCCAAGGCTGCATTTATATCAAAACCACAGCAAAAAACGTAATATAGTGAAATATTATTATTATTTAATTTTTAAAAGAACTGTTTTCTATTTTAATATATTTTAAAATGGAATTTATTCCTGTGATTCAAAGCTGAATTTTCAGCATCATTACTCCAGTCTTCAGTGTCACATGATCCTTCAGATATGCTGATTTGGTGCTCAGAAACATTTCTTATTATTATTATTATCATCAATTATTATAATCAAACAGTTGTTTTGCTCAATATATTTTTGTGGAAACTGTGATGCATTTTTCATGGATGAATAGAAAGTTCAAAAGAACAGCATTTTTTGTAATATTATAAATGTCTTTACTGTCAGTTTTGATTGGTTTAATGCATCCTTGCTGAATAAAAGTATTAATTTCATACTGACCCCAAACTTTTGAACAATATCTATTTCATTATATTATAGTTTGGACTGATTCATATGAGACAAATGTTATACTTTTAATGTGATTTTGGTCGGAATAAATAGACGCAGGTAAAATGAACAGGTGTGTATTTGATTGCTTGCTTGCTTGTTTTACCATTCTTATGCCACCACAGAGAATTATGGGAAGTGTAGTTGTGTCATGCAAGCCTGTTAGCTTAAGCCAGCTTAATGGGTAATATTTCACTTATTTATCAATAAAATGCATGCAAATTGTGCCATCAGAATTCACGTGGTCAATACCTCTTAGGTTTTGTAATGAATCTTGAATTGGCACACCCCCAAATCAGGTGTAAGCTAGCATCATATGCTCACGGCTGCTTGAGAATGCTAACATTAAACACCATATGGCACTGTGCAAAACACGTGTGCTTGCCTGGGATAGAAGAGGGATCCTGTGAATGCTCCACTTTGATCCATTTGTGCCAACTCGGACCACCTTGATTGAAAAGAAGGGTCAAAACATGGTCACATGCTTGCTCCTCACAGAGTTTGGATCCAGCTCCCCTTTTCGGCTTCTTTATCCATGGTCTACGGAGGCTTTAGTCTTCACAACACATAATGATGGTTTTCTAGCAACAGGCCAAAACAGTGTTATAAAGCTGGGCATACTAGAGGTACGCTCTTGCATGTTGAGAGAGTCTCCAGTGGAGGGCTGGAGAACAGTTAGCGCATTTCTGTGTGGATGAAGGCCTGAGCTTAGCAACAGCTTTGTCCTCTGCAAAAAAAATCTACCAGTTAGAAACTTTTTCATGAATTAAACATGTGGAACACAAGGTGCTAGAAATGTCCAAACATTATTTACTAATGCTGTGTTATATAACCTGAGACAAAAAGGCACTCTAATGAAGTTGAAATCCTGCCAGGGGCTCTGGAAAACAATGACAGAAAGTAAAGATCTGTTTACCTATGTAATATCACATTGGCTGGATAAACAGGACACCACAGACACTAATATATTAGGTTACATACTGGTCAAAAGTTTGGAATAATTATTTTTTTTTATCAACATATGATTTCTGAAGGATCATGTGACTCAAAAGACTGGAGTAGTGGCTGCTGAAAAATCAGCTTTGTTATCACAGGAATAAATTATATTTTAAAATATATTAAAAGTTGTTGTAATATTTCACAATATTACTGTTTTTACTGTATATCACATAATTGCAGCCTTGGTTGGACCATATTTTTTGCCTTCAGAACTGCCTTAATTAATCGTGGTATAGATTCATCAAGGTGCTGGAAACAGTCCTCAGAGATTTTGGACCATATATTGATAGTATCACGCAGTTCCTGCAGATTTGTCGGCTGCACATCCATGATGCGAATCTCCCGTTTCACCACATCCCAAAGCTACTGGATTGAGATCTGGTGACTGTGGAGGTCATTAAGTATAGTGAACTCATTGTCATGTTCAAGAAACCAGTTTGAAATGATTTGAGCTTTGAGACATGGCACGTTATCCTGCTGGAAATAGATGGATACAATGTGGTCATAAAGAGATGGACATGGTCAGCAACAATACTCAGGTAGGCTGTGGCATTTAAACAATGCTCAATCTGTACTAAGGGGCCTCAAAGTGTGCCAAGAAAATATCCCTCACACCATTATACCACCACCAACCTGAACCATTGATACAAAGCAGGATCCATGCTTTCATTTTTTATACCAAATTCTGACCCGACCATCTGAATGTCGCAGCAGAAATCGAGACTCGTCAGACCAGGCAATCTTCTATTGTCCAATTTTGGAGAGACCAGTGCGAATTATAGCCTCAGTTTCCTGTGCTTAGCTGACAGGAGTGGCGCCAGTGTGGTCTTCTACTCCTGTATCCCATCTGCTTCAAGGTTGGATGTGTTGTGCGATCAAGAAATGCTCTTCTGCAGACCTCGGCTGTAACGAGTGATTATTTACTGTTGCCTTTCTATCAGCTCGAACCAGTCTGGCCATTCTCCTCTGACCTCTGGCATCAACACGGCATTTTCACCCACAGAACTGCCGCTCACTGGATATTTTCTCTTTTTCAGACCATTCTCTGCAAACCTTAGAGATTGTTGTGTGTGAAAATCCCAGTAGATCAGCAGTTTCTGAAATACTCAGACCAGCCCATATGGCACCAACAACCATGCCACGTTTAAAATCACTTAAATCACCTTTCTTCCTCATTCTGATGCTCTTCAGCAGATCATTCTGAACTTCAGCAGATCACCTTGACTGTGTCTACATGCCTAAACGCACTGAGTTGCTGCTATGTGATTGGTCTATTAGATATTTGCGTGAATGAGCTGTTGAAAAGGTGTAACTAATAGTGCTGTCAACGTTAACGTGTTAACACATGCGATTATTTTTTTCCAGTTTAACGCATTAAAAATATTAATGCAGCATCCGTTTTTTTTCTGTCATCCTTTGGCTAGCATTACAATATAATAATGATTCATCTATATTTAATTTAGGCTATAAATCATGCAGTGCAGACTGTTTGGTAACTTTATTCAGTTTCTGTATCTGTTAGACAGGTAGGAAGGGCACAGGTAAATATGACATTTATTATGGGTTTATGTGAGGATTCACTTAAATTAAAAGTTGTTATATTTTTGAAGCCTAATAAATGTAAAAAAAAATAAATAAATAAATATTACATTATAAAATATATTAAAAACATAAAAACGTAAGTGTTTTTAATTGCAATTAATCGCGATTAATCACAGAAAAAATGTGTGATTAATCTGTTTTTTTTTCTTTTTTTTAATCGATTGACAGCTCTAGTAACTAATAAAGTGGCCGGTGAGTATGTGTGTGTGTGTGTGTGTGTGTGTGTATATATATATATATATGAGAGAAAAACATCAATTGCAATTGCAGGTCATCTGTGCAACATTACTCAGTAGTGGAAGTTAATAATACTTACTACTATCTACTTCATATAATCAAACTGCACAACAAAAATGCTCTTTTCATTGTTGTTGAGGCATGCAAACCTACCCTGTGCTTTCATCATATGGTCCTTCCTTTTTAAATGTGGCAGCTTTGATGTTTATCACACAGGGTTATTTTGCTCTTATTGAATTTGTGAGGAATCCCAGCATGGTCCTTGACAGGAAATTAAAAAACAGGTACCCATCGGCTCAAAATCTTTGTAAAACATGGAAACTTGGAAGACCTGGAAGACATAGAAGAACATTAGAATGGATCATCCATTGATGAGTTTTTCTGTCATGGTTAAAGACAATAATACTGTTGTTTTGTCATGCAACAAGAAAAGACATAGAAGAACATTAGAATGGATCATCCATTGATGAGTTTTTCTGTCATGGTTAAAGACAATAATACTGTTGTTTTGTCATGCAACATAACTGACTTATTATGTTTGACTTGTTCAGGAAATCATTTATAAGTGAAAGAGGATTTAGAGGGGCCGCTAGCGAAAATGCCTTTTTTATTGCAAATATAATACAATAGACTTGTTATATTGCACTTGAAATGTAAGTTACACAATATAATATCTTGTTTGTAAATGTTTTGTATAAAAGCAGTATTATTCTCGCAATTGTGCTTTTGTGCTGAATAAAATATGCATTCCAGACAACATAAAACTAATTCCCTCACCTACTACTTAAAAATAATGACTGGAACAGAGCTTGAGGTCAGACATAAGAAAGCCAGGGCAGATCGATCTTCGGTGAGAAGTGTTTTCTGACGTCATTTGCAAGTCGGTGGCAACCAATGTGACCGGCATTGACACAATAATAAAGAAAAATAAAAAAAATAGTGTTAGAAAAAGCATTTGTTAAATAATAAAATAAAAATGATAAACTAAAAGACGTTAAACATGTTTACAGAAGAAAAATGTCTACTG
The DNA here is from genome assembly GCF_019924925.1 of Ctenopharyngodon idella. NCBI lineage: Eukaryota > Metazoa > Chordata > Actinopteri > Cypriniformes > Xenocyprididae > Ctenopharyngodon > Ctenopharyngodon idella. The sequence goes on along the minus strand of NC_067239.1, from coordinate 26,065,763 downwards.
AAAAGCACCACAAAGAAACAAAAAAAAGAGATTTACAATGGTAAATCATTATGTTACCTCAATTTTTCACCTTTCAGTGGTTGTTTTTAGACCAAATGTACTCATTTTGTGTTCCTAGTTTCTAAATAAGTTCAATTTCTGCTGTATTTGGTCTTGTTTTGCTGTCTTTTTCTGAAATGTGGCATAAAATACTGTATTGGCAAGTTTGCTGTTTTTGGCTACTGCATTATTTGTGTTATATTAGGACAGTTACTGATTTGTTAAATATTTGGCATAGCGCACTTGGTGGACACTGTTGAAACATACTTTACATTCATTATAAATAGCCATAAAGTCTCCAGACCTCACAAACCTCGTCTCCAAGCATACACCATTGGTCCTTTATGGTCAAAATGTGTCAGTGTCTTCTGTTAGTGTCATCTCTCATCTCCTGCAAGAAAAGCACACATTCATATAACACACAAAGATCTTATGAAGGGCAGATGTGTAGAATATGCGTTTGTGCCCTCTTATGTGATATAAAAGCGATGTGCCGAAGTCCACAATAAAGCACTGGAGCAGTTTGTCCCAACACATGGTAACCTGTCACAATAAAACTGATAAAAGAAGGACCTCTGCTGGAAGCTTCTCATTTTTGTCTGCATCTCGATGGACCTTTAAAACAAGGAAACAGGGAGTTGCTTCAGGACATTCTTGACTTGGACATCACAAACTAACGAGAGGACACCAAATAACGTGTGACAAATGGAAAACACGTGACAATGTCCACTGTGATGTTTGTGAGATCTGTACATTTTGCTTTGTACCAGATCTCACTTAACTGTTCTCATATGAGATCAGAAAGTTAGCCCACACGACAAGTTTTGGAAATCAAATCAGTGACTTTTCAGTAACAGCTTATTTTAATTTGAGAGCAGATGATATTTACCATATTGACGTTTATCATAGGAATATTAACACAAACTGTCCTCAACCCAAATGCTGTTTTAGGCCCCATTTGTCCCTCTGGCTATCACAGGGTGATGTTTTACTGTTGAAATTGTTCAAGACCTCCAAACTCTACAGAGGAGCCAGATGTTGGTGTCTCTGAGTGACAATCTTCTAACAGCACTGTTTTATTTTTCATTAATTTGTAGAGCTGTTTTGTTTTCTGCGCACAAGATATTTCGCTTTTGTCAGCAGTTCGGTTTATACAAGCGATGTGCGAGAGTGGTAGGAACGACTTTTAGAGACAAATATGGTCAAAGCTGTGACTGTATTTAAGCAAAATTACCTTGATTATAATCTCAAAGGATCTAAATTGCATAAGGAGACAATCCACTTTCTGAAAGCACTCTCTAAATTACACCTTTGTCAACAGGCACAACAGTGAGGAGGGCCAGCATCTTATGCCATTGTCCAAAACATCACTTTACAGTGTAGACATGTCATTGGATGCAATGAAAACGTGGAATTTAGTGTGGTCCCACACAACCATGTGTGGGGTTCCTCCGCCGTTCAAAATTGCGAGTTAAATATGTTTTGTCCTCTAAGGATGCAGCCAGTGCATAATTAACATTCCCTGGCTGTTTACAGTTGATTATTTAACTCAGTGGTTTTCCCTGGGAGCTGGTGATTATGCTGCTGCTTGACTACTAATAAAGAAATCCCTTTGAAAGTCAAGGCTCATATCAGGGAGATTTGGCGAAGAGGAACCAGTTATTAAGACGGAGACCAAAAGATCAGCACCATCCTCACAATCAGCTTAGTGAAGCAAAGCTAAACTAATAATTGGCGCAGTAAGACGACATAAAAAAGACTGCATCTCAAGATGTTTTTTGTGAGCTCTTCATAAGTTTAATATCAGTTTAATATCAATGTGAAAGAGGACAAACATGAAGCTATAAGATGATTTGACAGACAGAACCATAGAAAGAACGATAGATAGAATGACAGACAGATGACAGACAGAACGATAGAGCAATAGAAAGAACGTTAGATAGAACGATAGAATGATAGAGCAATAGATAGATAGAATGACAGACAGACAGACAGAAAGAAGGATATATAGATAGATATATTGACAGATAGCTAGCTAGACAGACATAACTAAAGGACGACAGACAGACAGATAGCTAGAACTAAAGAATGACAGATAGACAGTAAGAACAACAGACAGACAAAGAACTACAGATAGAACGAAAGAAAGACAGACAGAAAGAATGACAGACAGAACAAAAGAACGACAGACAGACAGAAAGAACGACAGACAGAACGAAAGAATGACAAAAAGAACAACAGAAAGAATGACAAACAGACAGAAAGAACGACAGATGGATAGAAAGAACAAAAAAACGAATGAAAGAACGCCAGACAGACAGAAAGAATGCCAGACAGAATGAAAGAACGACAGACAGAATGACAGACATACAGACAGAAAGAATGACAGACAGAACGAAAGAACCACAGACAGAACGAAAGCATGACAGACAGAAAGAACAACAAACAGACAGAATGAACGACAGACAAAGAACGTCAGACAGAACGAAAGAACGACAGACAGACAGACAGAATGACAGGCATACAGACAGACAGAAAGAACAACAGACCGAACGAAAGAACGACAGAAAGAATGACAAACAGACAGAAAGAATGACAGAAAGAAGATAGAAAGAACAAAAAACGAATGAAAGAACGCCAGACAGACAGAAAGAACTCCAGACAGAATGAAAGAACGACAGACAGACAGACAGAATGACAGACATACAGACAGACAGAAAGAACGACAGACAGACAGACAGAATGACAGACAGAACGAAAAAACCACAGACAGAACGAAAGAACAACAGACAGACAGAATGACAGACATACAGACAGACAGAAAGAACGACAGACAGACAGACAGAATGACAGACATACAGACAGACAGAAAGAACGACAGACAGACAGAAAGAATGACAGACAGAACGAAAGAACCACAGACAGAACGAAAGAACAACAGACAGACAGAATGAACGACAGACAGACAGAAATAACGACAGACAGAAAGAACGACAAACAGATAGAAAGAACGACAGACAAAGAACGTCAGACAGAACGAAAGAACGACAGACAGACAGAATGACAGGCATACAGACAGACAGAAAGAACAACAGACCGAACGAAAGAACGACAGACAGAAAGAACGACAGACAGAACGAAAGAACAACAGACAGACAGAATGAACGACAGACAGACAGAAATAACGACAGACAGAAAGAACGACAAACAGACAGAAAGAACGACAGACAGACAAAGAACGTCAGACAGAACGAAAGAACGACAGACAGACAGACAGAATGACAGGCATACAGACAGACAGAAAGAACAACAGACCGAACGAAAGAACGACAGACATACAGACAGACAGAAAGAATGACAGACAGAGCGAAGGAATGACAGACAGACAGAAAGAATAGACAGACAGACAGACAGAAAGAACGACAGACATACAGACAGAAGGAATGACAGACAGAGCGAAGGAATAACAGACAGACAGAAAGAACGACAGACAGAAAGAATGACAGAGACAGAAAGAACGACAGACAGAAAGACAGAAAGAACGACAGACAGACAGAAAGAACGACAGACAGAGTGAAGAAATGACAGACAGACAGAAAGAACGACAGACAGACACAGAAAGAAAGAACGACAAACAAACAGACACACAGAAAGAAAGACATACAGACAGAAAGAATGACAGACATATATAGCTAGAGAGATAGCAAGCTGACAGACAGACAGACAGACAGAAAGAACGACAGAAAGACAAACAAATAAAAAAAGCGGTATTTTGCACAGATAATATCCACAAATAGAGGTTGGATAGTACTGTGTGGACCACTGAGTTTATTAAAACAGACAAACAGAAGTGCTAATAATCAGCATTTTACTACTGTTTCACTATGGTTGAGCCATATTGGATTCTGAAGTAGGGGTTGTTGCGCTTCCCCAGAGTTTCCCAGTCGCAAATCCTACTTGAGGTTATTGCAGTTAAAAGTTCCTACTGGGGCCTAGGAATTTCTCAAGCTGGAGGAAAAATGGAATGCACCAATAGACAGAGAGACAGACAGACAGACAAAGCCCCATAACACTATCTGGCCTCACATAAACACTGTTTACAGTTTGGTCGAAGTGTCTATATGTCAAAACATTATCACATCCAGATACAGAAATCTGGAGCTGGACAGCTTGTAGTCTCATGTTTGCTCTCCCCACAGTCTTGCCACATGAATATACAGGCTTGCTTGCCAGTGTTTACAATTCGATAAGTGCATACAAGTTAAAGGCTTGTGTGCATATCTGCTCGTAGGTATAAAACAAGCAAACCACACACAAAACTAAACAGGCACATAGTGCTACTTTTTGCCAGGAACATGCAATTACTTGTAGTTTCAGATCCAAGCACTTCCTTTTTTTACACGTTTTCTTTTCCTCTTTGAGAATCCCATTCGGAGAAATAACCACATGTTGGACTGGAAGTGTCTCAAATGTGGTGATGGGAACACAGTGGATGAACCATTAAAATTCCTTTGGGATCATATGGTTGTTATACACGAAAGCCATAAGGATCAGTGTCAGTTTTCTTTAAGAGATACATGTTGTGTGGACTTCTGAACCCTGAGTGTTGAACACTTTAGGCAACATATATTACAGCAACCAGTGTAACAAAAAGCAATCCATCACTTTCTATTATTCCGACTCCTGTTATTTTAATTAGTCACTATTCCTATTATCACGGTATCTATTGCTCATACCTACCTTAAAAAGTTTTTATTTTTTGAAAGAAATTAATACTTTTATTCACCAAGGATACATTAAATTGATCAAAAGTGACAGTAAAGACTTTTTTACATTAATAAAATATATATTTAAAACAAATGCTGTTATTTTCAACTTTCTATTCATCAAAGTATCCTGGGCGGGGATCAGTTTCCACAAAATTATTAAGCAGCATAAATTACGTGTTTTTAACACTGATAATAATATTAAATGTTTCTTGAGCAGCAAATAAGCATATCAGAATGATTTCTGAAGGATCATGTGGGTCAATGATGCTGAAAATCTCAACCTAGCCATCACAGAAATAAAATTATATTAAAAAATAATATTTGTAATATTTGTAATAATATTTCATAATATTGCATTTTTTTTTACTGTATGTTTGATCAAATAAATGCAGCCTTGCTGAGACGTCTTTCATTTAAAAAACAAAATCTTACAGACCCAAAACTTTTGAACAGTATAATTTTAAACAAACTCATAGAACAGTAGGCAAGAACCCAATACACCCTAGCAACCCTATAGCAACGTGCTAAAACCTCTTAGAACACACCAACAACCCAGGCCTGGTTCCAGGATCAAAAAACTCCGCCGTTATGAGTGATGAGTGGATTCTGACTTAAAGGGTTAGTTCACCTCAAAATGAAAATGATGCCATAATTTACTCACCCTCAAGCCATAGGTGTATATGACCGTCTTCTTTCAGTCAAACACAATTGATGTTATATTTAAAAATATTCTGGCTCTTTCCAGCTTTATACAGTTGAGCTCAAAAGTTTACATACCCCTTGCAGAATCTAGAAAAATGTGAATCATTTTAACAAAATAAGAAGGATCATGAAAATTGCATGTTATTTTTTATTTAGTACTGTCCTGAATAAACTATTTCACATGACAGTTGTTTACATAAAGTCGACAAAACAAAAAAATAGCAGAATTTATAAAAATGACCCTGTTCAAAATACCCTTGATTCTTCATACTGTGTGGTTACCTGGATGATCCACGACTGTTTTTTTGTTTTGTGATGGTTGTTCATGAGTCCCTTGTTTGTTCTGAGCAGTTAAACTGAGCTCTGTTCTTCAGAAAAATCCTCCAGGTCCTGCAGATTCCTTGGTTTTCCAGCATCCTTTGCATATTTGAACCCTTTACAGCAGTGACTGTATGATTCTGAGATCCATCTTTTCACACTGAGGACAACTGAGGGACTCAAACACAACTATTACAAAAGCTGCAAACATTCACTGATGCTCCAGAAGGAAACACAATGCATTCAGAGTCAGGGGTGAAAACTTTTTGAATTGGATGAACAGAATAAATTGTACTTTTTTTGTCTTCTGGGAAACATGTAAGTATCTTTTGCAGCTTCCAAAGGGCAGAACTAAATGAAAAAATATGTTCTTTAAACAAAATAAAAAAAACTTGCACATCAACTTCTTGTTCAAAAGTTTTCACCCCTGACTCTTAACGCATTGTGTTTCCTTCTGGAGCATCAGTGAATGTTTGCAGCTTTTGTAATAGTTGTGTTTGAGTCCCTCAGTGTGAAAAGACGGATCTCAAAATCATAGAGTCACTACTGGAAAGGGTTCAAATATGCAAAAGATGCTGGAAAACTGAAGAATCTGCAGGACCTGAAGGATTTTTCTGAAGAACAGAGCTCAGTTTAACTGCTCAGAACAAACAAGAGACTCATGAACAACCATCACACAACAAAAAAACAGTCGTGGATCATCCAGGTAACCACACACAGTATTAAGAATCAAGGGTATGTAAACTTTTGAATGGGGTCATTTTTACAAATTCTGCTATTTTTTTGTCTTGTGGACTTTATGTAAACAACTGTTACGTGAAATAGTTTATTAAGGACAGTATTAAATAAAAAACAACATGCAATTTTCATGATTCTTCTTATTTTGTTAAAATGATTAATATTTTTGCAGATTGTGCAAGGGGTATGTAAACTTTTGAGCTTAACTGTAATGAGAGTGAATAGTAACCGAGATTTTGAAGCCCAAAAAATGCATCCATCCATCATAAAAGTAATCCATACAGCTCCAGGGAGTTAATAAAGGCCTTCTGAAGCGAGGTGATGCGTTTTTTGTAAGAAAAATATGCATTTTTATAACTTTATAAACTTGAATCACTGGCTTCTGTACATGCGCCATTCTGGCAGAAGATTGAACTTTGACCTGACGCATGACGTATTGACGAATACGAAAGCACAGAGGATAGAGCAAAACAAAACACCGGTCACAAATTAGAAGTCTAAAATAAGAATTTTTAAAGAGAAATGTCAGAGGAGCTTGAGTTTGTTGCCCAGCCGTATTACTTTGAACCGCGAGTGGCGTAAACTCTCACCTTACGCTACTCCTAAATCCATATGGCGAAACTCGACTCTCTCATGAACGCGCGGATGGACGTTACCGGAAGATGGTGATCATAGTCTGTAAAGTTATAAATATGGATATTTTTCTTACAAAAACACATCACTTTGCTTCAGAAGGCCTTTATTAACTCCCTGAAGCTGTATGGATTACTTTTATGATGGATGGATGTGCTTTTTTGGGATTCAAAATCGCGGTTACTATTCACTCCCATTATAAAGCTTGGAAGAGCCAGAATATTTTTTAATATAACTCTGATTGTGTTCGGCTGAAAGAAGAAAGTCATATACATCTAGGATAGCTTGAGGTTGAGTGAATTATGGGATCATTTTCATTTTTGGGTGAACTAATGCTGCCTTCACGTGCTCTCGGAATTATCGTAAATACGAGTTTCCTAGGTAAAAATTGCACATGAACGCCCTCCCATTTCTAAACCTGAATGCAATGAGCTCGTAATCACGACTTCAGAAGTGGGAATTATCAAATTTCCGATAGCACATGAAGGCAGCATAACCCTTTAAACACCTCTGATTGGTCACTGTGTTCAAGAGATCAACAGACATCAGTGATTGGCGTTTGCCACATCTGTTTCACCAAAATACTTTTATTACAGTTTCAAATGAGGGTGCTCTTGCTTACATTTGATGATGCTTTCTAGCACCCCCTGGAACTGGGCCTGCAGAAACCCCAGTGCAATGTGCTATAAGCTTTTCATGCTGGGTAAGCAAAAAGCAACAAGCGAACAAGCAATCCTGCAAGTTGATTCTCACCAAAAAAAGCTCAAAATAAACTACATCACACCAACGACTCTCACTTCCAATATCTACAAAAGATTTTGATTAGCCTTGACCCATTTTAATGATGTTTATAGAGCAAATCACAATTATTTGACGTGCATCAATGACATTTTAAAGCATCAACAAGTTCACAGAAGGTGGTTGTTATTAAAACAAGCTTGAGTTCTGATGCCATGGAATCAAAGCCATTTATGAGAAATCACACTTGACATGGTTTATTTTTGCCATCTGGCAAACACTGCACTTTTGATACAACCAACTAAGTTAAAAAAAAGCAGTGGGACTGATGGAAGCCATTATTCACATTGAGTTCATTATAAATTTCATTGAACCATTTCCCAACTTATGGTAGATAAAAGACTTGAGTGTGAATTAAAAAGCCTATTGTGCATGTGACAAATGTATAGGGCTTACTTCCTGTTTCTTAGATGCATTAATCTAACCTCTCCATCCATTTAATTAGATTCAGTTGTTCTTTAGTCTCTCATCTCTTGCCTGATCATGCATAAATTAATATTATCTTAAAGCTAGTAAAATACAATACAAAAAAATATTTAGGCCTAAATCTATGAATTTAAACTGCTTATAAAATTTCCATCCATGTGGATTACACAGTTTTAACATAAATTAATATTTGTCAGTCATACATAAACGGAACAGATAAAAAACATGTAATTTCTGTAAGAGTATTAATACACTAAATGTGTTTTAATTACACAACATCCAGGTTTATATATTTATCATAATTAATTCCAATTTGTTTTAATATGATACAAATGATAGAATATTGCTTATTCCACAACTAGCCATATTTTTTACCATCTTCATACATTTTAACTGAATAAATTATGCATTAAGTTTATTAGATTATGTGTAATCCAAATGAATGGAAAATTTATATGCAATTCAAATACATAAATCTTAAATTTAGGCCTAAAATGTTTGTATCTGCCCACTGGATGCCGAGATTAACCACTCAGAATCACTGAAGGGGACCATCAAAATAAAGTGTAACCTAACATTTTTATGGGATAACCAGTCAAACATATCACACCATGGTCACCTCACACTAATAAAGATAATAATGCAAGACAGTAAAGAAGAGGAATGAATGAGACTATTTCAGTTTCAGTACAATTGTGGCAGTAAACACTCACTACCTAAGACCACATGCTTTGAAATACTTGACACCCTGTGATTTGTATAAGTGGTTGGCTCCAAAGCACATATTTTTGAATTTGGGACCAATTTTCTTTTTGTTTTAAAAGAGCATTGTTTGACAATAGCAGGCTTTTCTGACAAATACCAGATAATCGTCAAGCATTTTTTAAATTTCTCCAAAAGGACAAAAACAAGTATCAAGTCAGGGTGAATCATGGCTATTGACTCATAACCTCCACTTCAGCATGATGTGAGCTTGAGGTTAAGTGTGTTGAATGATTAAATATCTCCACAGAAGGGGAACAAGGGAAAGAACATTGAGCGATTAGAGCACACAGTGCGTTCACTTCGTAAACCTAAGTGCACCTGGGATCGAGGTCATGGTCCCCAGAGAGACGTTCAGGATAAGCTGATAACACAGGGAGCAGCTATGTGGATAAGACCACCTGTGAGTTTATAGAGGATATCAGAAGGACAGGCTAATGTGCCGCTATGAGCAAACTTGTATAGACAATTGTTCATTTGCAATGAGGCAGATGAGGTGCTAAATTACTTTTATTACACAGATCTCTGTAATACTTGATTCTGATTGGTCAAAGGCATCATTCCTTTGCATTCCTTGGTCAGATATTTTTGCTAAACTGTATAATCATTATAGTTTCCTACTAGATTCATGTCTCTTGTATCACTCTGTGGCCTCTTTGTACTTAGATAATAAAATTATTTCAGCTAAAATCAGTATTTCATGTCCATTTCTTTTTTTTTTCTTTTTTCTTTTTTTTGCAAGTAGTAATGAAATAAGCAACTTATAGGAATAGTTTCATTTACTATTACTATTCATTGTTTTCATTTACTTCACCCTCATGCCATTCCAAAATGTTACTTTCTTGAAATACAAAAGGAGAAGTTTAGCAGAATGCTGACACCGCCCTTTTCCATGCCATGAAGGTGAAGGGTCATCATGGGCTTTCAAGCTGCAAAAAAGATAAAAAAAGCAGCATAAAAGTAGTCCATACATTATATTTCCAATACAAGTCTTCTGAAATGGAAGCTTGTTTCTGCCACTGAATAAAAAATAAAAAAGGTAATTTTAAAATTAAGAATTAAAATCAGAATTGTGAGATATAGGCTTAAGTCTTTTTTCCTCAGAATTGGACTTTATAACGAGTTTATATCTCACAATTCTGAGAAAAGAAATCAGAATTATGAGATATAAACTCGCAATTGCGAGAAAAAATGTCAGAATTGCAGGGTCTATATCTTGCAATTCTGACTTTATTTCTTGCGATTGTGAGTTTATATCCCACAATTGTGAGTTTATAACTCACAATTCTGACATTATAACTTGCAATTGCAAATTTTTATCTCGCAATTCTGAGAAAAGAAGTCAGAATTGGGAGATAAAGAGTTGCAATTACCTTTTTTTATTTTTTATTTAGTGGCGGAAACAAGCTTCCATATATAACAGCTTTAAGAGAGGAAAAAAAATAAATTTAAGTCATTGTTTACTGATAATCTTATATGAAAAGAGACACATTAACATTCTATTAAACTTTCTTTCTGTTTTATTCCATTAAGGGTGAGAAATGTTTAATTTTGGCAATAAGAGGATGTACTGAATTAAAAGGTGTCTTTAGGCCTCTAAACTGTAGTCCACTATTTCAAACAAACAAAGGGTTTCAGCAGTAATTTATCGCATTTGAAGAAAAACTGATGAGCTCAAGGCTAGTGTATGAAAAAGGCCTCTGTCAGTGTATCTGTAATCACACAAAGAAGCCATACAGAACGTCTTCAGCTGTATCCGTCTGTCACACTTTTTCAGAGATAATAGCAAGTAGCTACAAAGCAGATAACGGATGGACAAAGAACACTGTTATCGAAATATCCAAATCCAATATTCTTGCATGCTCACCTGCTCAGAACCAAAACAACTGAACAAATGTGAGAAAATAAAGGTAAACTGACAATGCCAACATCATTTGAAACATCATCTTTAAAAAAATATAATTCATTTGTTTTGGGCTTTTGTCTAATTTGTATCCAACTGTACAACATTGAAACACTTCTGATGACATTCATTCAAAAGTTCTATTGTGGCTGCAAGAAATCAGCACAGAACAAAAGCATGACTCAGATACTCAAAGCAGATGTACACCAAGCTGATTTGCAAGCTGATTTGTGTAAGAAATGTAACTCTATAATATGATACTATGAAGCAATGTCACTAAACATGACCTACAGTAATATCTTTTTTTTTTTTTTTTTTACCTACAGTAATATCTGAAAATCAGTTAAAGGGATAATTCACCCAAAAATGAAATTTTGAAAACTATCCTATTCTTCTCAGTGAAAATCTGTCATTATTGTTTATGGACACTCAGTTCTGTAGCTAGAAATACCATGAGAAGACCATGCTGAAAATGATATCATGAAAACACTGACTGTCTAATTGCACCATAAAACATGCACATCCCTAAACACTTCACTAGTGATAAACCTGAGCCCTATAAAAAAAAAAAAATCTACTAAAATATAATGAAACAACTTGTGATATTGCTTGCAACAAACAAAAATTGTCAGAATGCAATGTAGCTTTTGAATAGCTGTCCATGTTGAAATATGCATTTTGCTCCCAATGTTACTGCATTTACAATAATACACAGCAGGCCATGCAAACTAGCCTAACAATTGTTTAGACAAGATATACACTACCACTCAAAAGTTTGGGGTCAGAGAGAATTTTTTTTTTTTTTTAAAGAAATACATTTATAATTTTATTTCGCAATGACACATGAAATTGAAGATAGAATGTTAAAAGATTTCTATTTAAAGCAAAAAGTTGAAAATGATGTTCACTGGAATAGATCCTGTGTCTGAATGGGTTAACAAACCCAAAGGCCTGATGGTAAAAACTGGCTGGTTTTATACCTTCATGTTCAGCAGTGGCTGTATTTCTTCTAAACCTAGAGGACACCCAAGTCGATGCCTCTAAAATGGTCACACTCCGTATCATATGCCAAAACAAGTCGTGGACTACGGGGGATAGAGTTGGATATCAAATAGCCTGTATTAAAAACAGCTTTGCTTAGAAAGTAAATCCAGACAGTGGGTGGAGGACCAGACTTGCCCAGATCAAGTGGCTGGAGCTTAACAACTCATTCCTGAACGAAAAGCATAAAACCTTCAAAAACTTAAAAAACGCGTGTGGTTCTTTATGCTGGATATAGCAAGGTATGGTTAAGATGTTAGCGATGTGATTGTACACATTTGCACAACAATGTATAGTTCCAGCACCTGCGAGTTGAAATTATATCTAGTATCCAAAAATGCAATGTGAAGATCAAACAGGCAGCTGTTTAGTTTATTTCCATTTTTGCCACAGATTGTTTAATTCCATTCTCAGTGGAACTGTTGTTAGTTCATTTTAGCTATAACAAATATCATACAATGTAATTGTTAGATTAACAAAAGCCAAGCGATTCGTTTTAGTCTCCAAGGCAATTAAAAGTGAGGCAACATGGATGTGATCATTTGAGCAGTTTTGCAGTAACTTGCAAGAGCAATCACATTTTTTTTTTTTTTTAATGTTATCAATGTTTGGCACTACTTTCATACACTTGCAATATAGTCTGAATACTGTAACATATTGAGTCAAACTATAAGTCTGTCCTTACTTTTATTTTGCAGTAAGATGCAACCAAATGGTCAGGGTTTGGCTGTTTAGCACAGCCCATTTGGCCCCTTCTGGCAGATGCTGTAATTACACACTCTGCCAAGGAAAAACCATCTTTCTCCAATAATCATTCAGCTGTAATTTACTATATGCACGGAGTGTTCTTTAGTACTTCCGCAATAATATAAGCCAGCTGGAAAACTTCCGGTGAAATGTCACTTGCTTGTGTGTTGAACATCAATAGTGTAATACTTAGTTTGTAATCAGAATATAGTCACTTAAATAATCAGGCATAGCATTAATTTAGTTATTCAAACGTAAAACGACATAAAAATAAATAAATAAATAAACAAATAAAGACGTATCTCAGTGTTCCTCCTCAGTTAAATTCAATTCGACCATCTGTTTCACACTTTCGTGTGAAAAAAGCGTCAAAAATTAAGTATTTATTGTGCACTTTAGTTAGATTCATTGCATTCAGTTTTCACAAGTGTGCCAAAATCGTTGAGCTTGCGCTGCACTGACTGACAGCTTCTGTGGTTACAAAGGGAAAACGCGGTGCTTGCTTTCTATGTAGGCCTACTTCATTCACAAGAAAAGTTATTGTTTTTCATAAGATTTTGTGAGTACATACTTCACATTGACAAAATCTATTTTTAAACCTAGTCATTTTATAATGTTTAATATTTATTCAAAAGCGAAACTAAGTGAAAAACTATTACAGAAAATGGATAACATATACGCAAATAAATGCTACTCTGCTGCCACCTGCTGGTTATAGTGGTAATTCATGTCTTTTTTTATTTTTAAATAAGTGTTTTCTATCAAATGTTGGATTTCCTACATTTTGAATCGTTCAGTTTTACAAATAGGGACAATCTCAGAAGGATGAAGAAATAATGTTTGTGGTCATCACATTAAAAATAACATTTGAAGTGCTGGAAAAAAAAAATGCCTGTGCGTAATTACAGACACGGCATTTCTTAAATGGTCCCAATAGCTTGCAATCAATAAAACTGGTTTATTGGCAAATTAGGTAAATGTGATAACTGCATTAAAATATCAATACAACATTAAAAAGTCAACCACTGACGGTTTTGTGTCGATGTACGAGTACAGAATGATCAGCTAACAGTTCACCGGAAATGCCCAAGCTGGCTTAACGAAAACCAGGAAGTAACTGTGCATATAGTCAATTGCACTATTTAAAAATTATTTCTTATTATTTCATATTGTATTTTTAATGTTTACTGTTATAATGCCCCATGCACACAGAAAAAACTAAAATTTTTCTTAAAAATTTTTGCCTTGTTTTCCAGTACAAATGTCTAAACATTCTTAAATCAAGACATTTACTTGAGAAGCAAAATTATATCTTGTTTTCAAGAAAACTGTATAAAAATTATGTGAGTTCTTGCTTAAAACAAGAAAACTGCCAATGGGATGAAAAAAATATCTTAATTTATTAATTTAATTTGACTTTTTTTCCAGAAACAAGACTTAATATTTTAAGTAATTTTGCTTCTCAATTAAATGTACTTGATTTAAGAAGATTCAGATATTTGTACTGGAAAACAAGTCAAAAATACTAAATAAGAATATAACATTTTGCAGTGCAGGGGATTGATGAAGTACTATATCTTACAATACATATTATTATTAAACAGATTTTTTTAAAGACATGAGAACTTTGAACCCTCAGAAATCACACACTCTCAGGCAGATCATTTTAAATTGTAATTCCCATGTAAAGTCATTCTCAGCTCACACACCTCCTGGTTTGTGGTCTGCCAGGGATATTTTAGTGGTTACAACTTGTACACAGTTGGCTGTTCCTCTGTATTTACAGCCTCTGTGTTTATGGGGAAGTGCTGAATATGCATATGAGACACAACAGGAGTCTTAAACCTGGCATCATCAAATACCTCCCTCTGAATCCACTCTTTGTACCAGGTCTTTCAATGAAGAGGGATTCACATTTCTCCACTATAACCAAAATGAGAAACACCTGGCAAGGTAAAGCCTCACAACTTGCTCTCTTGAGGGTAGTTAGCACTCCATCTGTCCAACATTTAAGCCTAGGTGAGCTGATTCGCTGCCTATGTAGACAGCTGCTTTCTGGCAGCATCCAAAACACTGTGGAACCTCCTAAGTCATAAGAGACCTTTTTCAAAGACTGTGTGTATAGTATACATCTAGAAATTTTTCTTTTCTTTTTTTTAAATAATTATAATTTATAGCACTATACTTTGTGTTTTACTACCTTGGCATTAAATGAATGAAACTGGTTAACACTACGGATGGGTGTTTCTAATACATTTTTTTTTTTTTTTCCTCTTTTGGGAAGACAGAGAAATGGTATCATGGATTTTTTTTTTCTTTTCCAAATGGAAATGCAAAAAATTGACCCCCACCTGGGCCATGTGAAACTGCAGAATACGACCAATCACATCCCCGTGGCCTAATGACACAGCGCTAAGTGTTTTCTGAGCAATAAAGCACAAAAAATGTTAATACTGAAGCATATAAATGTACATGCCAGGTGGTTCTGAGAGCTTGGCTGCATTATTTATCTCTTTACTTTTATGACACTTGGCATGCTATGATGCAAACCCCCGATGGAGTGAAAACAGAATACATGCTGACTAAATTGCTTCATTGCTTCATTATCATGGAGGTGAATCAGGAAAGAAATTTCGAGAAAAGTCATTTAAATGGAAACCAGGATTGTCAGGCATACAAATTGTAAAAGCTTTGGGATTTCAAACAAAAGCCTGAAAGGCTTCAGGTTATGTAATAGGCCTACAAAAGTGAAGAAACAAAGGCCAGATGTGAACGTTTCCCCATCTTTGATAGTGACTAATGCGTTAATGAGGTGGCAGAAGAGCTGGGTGCATTGGAAAAAGGCTAACATCATATTTATCATGAGATATCAATCCTTTTGGTGATCATAGGCTATATATTGCTATACATTTTGCAGTGATTATTATGTTTCTAGCATGTTGTATGTTGGCAATGGTTCTTCTAACCTTAATTGATGGAGTGTGTAGCTTTTCGTTTCTTAAACAACCATGTAGGAAGATGTATCATGGCCATATTCCAGAATGACAAAGCCAAGATAAATGTTACATCAAAAGGTGCATCAATTGTTGGTCAAGATCTTGTATTGACAATACAAGAGTCAAACACTCTGTAAAGTCTCCTCTAGCACATCCCAAAGACTTTCAATGAATTTAAGGTCTGGACTCAGAGGTGCCAATTCATGTGTGAAAATGATTCTTCATGCTCCCTCCCAACCATTATTTCACATTTTAAGCCTGATGAATCTTGACATTGTCATCCTGGAATATGGCCATGATACATCTTCCTACATGGCTGTTTAAGAAATGAAAAGCTGCACACTTCATCACTTAGGGTTAAAAAAAATGTTGCCAAACATATAACATGCCAGAAACATAATAATCACTGCAATAATGATCCAATACAGACTTTTAAGCATTTCCCTATTTAAATCCAAACAGCGACTTTTTTTTTGTCTGGGTAGTGTGTGTATATATACAAGTATCTCACAGAAGTGAGTACACCCCTCACATTTTTGTAAATATTTTATTATATCTTTTCATGTGACAACACTGAAGAAATGACACTTTGCTACAATGTAAAGTAGTGAGTGTACAGCTTGTATAACGGTGTAAATTTGCTGTCCCCTCAAAATAGCTCAACACACAGCCATTAATGTCTAAACCGCTGGCCACAAAAGTGAGTACACCCCTAAGTAAAAATGTCCAAATTGGGCCCAATTAGCCATTTTCTCTCCCCGGTGTCACGTGACTCGTTAGTGTTACAAGATCTCAGGTGTGAATGGGGAGCAGGTGTGTTAAATTTGGTGTTATTGCTCTCACTCTCTCATACTGGTCACTGGAAGTTCAACATGGCACCTCATGGCAAAGAACTCTCTGAGGATCTGAAAAAAAGAATTGTTGCTCTACATAAAGATGGCGTAGGCTATAAGAAGATTGCCAAGACCCTGAAACTGAGCTGCAGCACGATGGCCAAGACCATACAGTGGTTTAACAGGACAGGTTCCATTCAGAACAGGCCTCGCCATGGTCGACCAAAGAAGTTGAGTGCACGTGCTCAGCGTCATATCCAGAGGTTGCGTTTGGGAAATAGACGTATGAGTGCTGCCAGCATTGCTGCAGAGGTTGAAGGGGTGGGGGATCAGCCTGTCAGTGCTCAGACCATAAGCCGCACACTACATCAAATTGGTCTGCATGCCTGTCGTCCCAGAAGGAACCCTCTTCTAAAGATGATGCACAAGTAAGCTTGCAAACAGTTTGCTGAAGACAAGCAGACTAAGGACATGGATTACTGGAACCATGTCCTGTGGTCTGATGAGACCAAGATTAACTTCTTTGGTTCAGATGGTGTCAAGCGTGTGTGGCAGCAACCAGGTGAGGAGTACAAAGACAAGTGTGTCTTGCCTACAGTCAAGCACGGTGGTGGGAGTGTCATGGTCTGGGGCTGCATGAGTGCTGTCGGCACTGGGGAGCTACAGTTCAGTGAGGGAACCATGAATGCCAACATGTACTGTGACATACTGAAGCAGAGCATGATCCCCTCCCTTCGGTGACTGGGCCGCAGGGCAGTATTCCAACATGATAACGACCCCAAACACACCTCCAAGACGACCACTGCCTTGCTAAAGAAGCTGAGGGTACCTAAACCCTATTGAGCATCTGTGGGGCATCCTCAAATGGAAGGTGGAAGAGCACAAGGTCTCTAACATCCACCAGCTCCGTGATGTCGTCATGGAGGAGTAGAAGAGGACTCCAGTGGGAACCTGTGAAGCTCTGGTGAACTCCATGCCCAAGAGGGTTAAGGCAGTGCTGGAAAATAATGGTGGCCACACAAAATATTGACACTTTGGGCCCAATTTGGACATTTTCACTTAGGGGTGTACTCGCTTTTGTGGCCAGCGGTTTAGACATTAATGGCTGTGTGTTAAGTTATTTTGAGAGGACAGCAAATTTACACTGTTATAGAAGCTGTACACTCACTATTTTACATTGTAGCAAAGTGTCATTTTGTTGTCACATGAAAAGATATAATAAAATATTTACAAAAATGTGAGGGGTGTACTCACTTCTGTACTACACTAACAAAATATCATAAATAAAGAAAAAGACATAATTATTTAAATTGACATTACAAAAAGTACCATTCAAGGTCAATATATTTCACTTCCATATTCCATTTTTACACCATTAAAAAGGTACATAGTCCTAGTTTTATCATTGTTTTTTTATCATTGTTCTTAATTATTGAGTTATTTGTAATGAAAATACTTGTGTCGTTGAAACAATAAAACCTCCCTTATTAGAAAAATAGAGAAAAATAATTTCTTCACCTAATTTAACCTTCGATTCTGAGCTTTGTGAGGTCATACGTGGCGACTCCTTGATGCTGAGGCTAAATGTGAAAACATACATTTTATTACCCCTGGCTAGCATATCGTCTATAACCATTTCCAAGTCTCACCGGGCTGAAAGAAACGAAATGGTTTTTATGTTCTCTTTAAAAAGAACTTCCTCAAAGTAAAGAAAAAAGTTTTTCTCCCTGACATCCAACTGGTAAGGTGTGTTTTATTGTTGCAGTTTAAAACATTGGCTCTAAAACAGGAACTAGTTGTATGATGAGATCATTTGATTTCAATTTGTGTGGTGGAATATGGAAATACTGCACCAATTAATACAGAGAGGCAAAACCATTCAGCTTCACTTAATCAAAGATGTTTCGAACAGCAATAAAAATGGTCTCCTTGGCAGCTCTGCGTGGCATAATCCAAACTTATCTATTCATTAGGTAAAAAATAAATCTGTTGAGCTCAGCACTAATATATTTTTCTCTGTTTCATTTTGGTTCTCTTAGACTTCAGGATTAATCAAATAATGAGAGGGAACAACAACTATAAAACAGAGGTCCAAGTTCTACATCCAATGGAAAATATCAATTCCTTCCAGGCTTTTTGGTCCAACTCTGTTGGAAAAAAAAAGAGGGAAAAAAAAGAAAAGAAAATGAAAGACAAAAAGAGAGGGCAAGGGAAAGTGAGTGTACCTACCTGAAAATGTCAAACCTGTCCAAGCAACTGGGTTCAATGATACAGTGTGTCAGTCCACCTCGTATGACTAGTAAGACGTAAGACGACATCTGTTTTTTGTTTATGATTGTTTGTTTGTTTACATTATGAGCATACCATCAACCTTGCGTTCGAGCAATTCGGCATAATTTTGCAATTGTGCATGGCATGTGTTTGCACCACTGACAAAATATCTAACATAAGTGTAAACAGTGTAGGGCACTGTTTTTTAAAGTGCCCCTATTATGCTTTTTTGAAAATTACCTTTCATGCACTGTGTAGTTTAGTTGTTTGTGAGTGTAAAAGGTCTGCAAAGTTTTGAAGATCAAAATGCACAACAAATTATATTACGGTCTCCTAAAAGAAAGAATCGATTCTGAACTGCTGAAACAAGTCATCAGCAATTCTGGTCTTACTTCCGGTTACACAACTACAAAACAACGTAACACATTTGCATAATGCCAGCCTATGGTCTTCATTGGCTGCCTGCAAATGACATCTACTTCAAACACTAGTTGTAGCTGAGGCCTATTTTCTGTGCTGTAGAAGCAAATTTACTTCACATGCACTTCCAAAGGGTGAGGACTCATGCTCGAATTGATATGATAAAACCAACGCCATTGTTACTGTTCGTATCACTGTGTATAAAGTGCTGAGGAAGCCTCCGCAGCTGAAATTCAGATCGTTTAGTTTCCAACATTTGCCACGATTGGTCAAATAATTTGTTAATTTCATTCATCATTACTGCAAATAGGTAATTCTGATACATGCAATGACTATCCATTATGACATTTAGGCATTATTATCTTTATGTACACAATAATAATCTTTTACATTGTAATATTTTTATTTTTAATATTTGGCACGTTTGTGTGCTGCTGCGTGTCCCTGTGTGTGTGTGTGTGTGTGTGTGTGTGTGTGTGTGTGTGTGTGTGTGTAACAAGCGTGTACGCGTGTTGTGTACCCGCCTATAGGCGCATATTACTAATGCACCCTTTAAATAACAAAAAAATAAATACTGCGCCATTGACTTTAGACCAGGTTTCGGTTGGTCAATGGTGCAGTCATTTTCAGTTGCCTTAAAATAGCAATACGCCAACAATGCACCTGAACACACCTCATTTTCAGACCAGCACACCCATGGGCGAACAGATGGGCGCGAGTGCATTTGCTATTTAAACAACGTGGGTACTGGACCTAAAAATGATAACCACGTCAGACTGAAACTAGCAAAAAACACTTGTGTCGCGCCTGCCGTCACATTACGTCGGGTGTATGATAGGGCACACTGAATCTTTGAACAAACCGTTTTCAGACTCTGAGAAATGAGGTGATGTGCAATGTATATTATGAGAAAATTAAAAGTGTTTTTGACCTTGGATGCATGTAAACCTATTGGTAGGAGACCTCCAAAACAAGATTAACAACCTTTAAAATAGCATAGGGGCACTTTAAAGGTTTCACTTTGAACACTATTTTCAAACACTATGAATAATATTTTCACCTATCACAACTTAATATTCAAATACAATTATAAGTAAAATATTGTGGAACTTTCAAAACTTTGCCCTGTTTGACATAATTTACAATTACATTAGTCTCCAAAAAGAACTATTTAAAAAAAAACCTATAATAATCATCATTTAAAATGTTATGTAATTATTTTTGCTAATCTGTTTGGTGATGCTATTATAGCTTCAGCATTAACGTGAATCGCACCAATCTACAGTAAAGTTGCTAAACAGTTATTATCTAGAATTGGTCATACTTCATATCAGATTAAATGCAAAATCTGCTTATCCAAACATTTACCTTTCCTTTGTTATGATAACAATGTGCTTCCTAAAGTCCAACCAAACACATCAGATAAGGTCATTATAATATAATCTGTTTGTCAAGAAAGAAAGAAAGAAAATTCAGGTGGTATATTGCAATTTTCTATATACTATGCAGTAGTGACTTTCCTATCACCTGTCTAACTATAATTCGCACTGATTCCCGCCATCTCCATAATCTCTCTTACCAAGAATCAAAGAATGTTGTAATTATGGCTATTAGAAAAGACTCTTTGATGTAATCTTTGATGTGATATTACTGTCTGCTCTCATTAGTCAGGCTTGTCAAGTTCATTCTCTTTTACGCTCACCTTAATGTTCGTCTCATAGTGTTGTTAGTCCACTTACAGTTACACTCTGTCCAACATCAGGTCTGGTTAATTAAATACAGCCTTTTCTCTCAGAAGGCAATTTGTTTTGCAGCTGGCTTAACAAATTAAATCAAGTGCTAAGCATTTAAAAAGCACAATAATCAGTTATTTATAACATCAGCTAAAACTGAAATTACTATCACATGTGTGTGTACGTGTGGGAGAGAGAGAGCTGGGCTTTGGAGGGCAGCATTTGAAGGCTTTTTTTGCAGCTGCATAGGTAAAATCCTCTTCAGAACAGACTAAAGGGCCTTGAGGAGGACAACAGTTTATTCTCAACATGCCCACAGGTGATTAGGTTTGTCGAAGAATGCTGCCCTTTTAACCCCTTAAATACAACGTCTTGCATTCTGCTCTATATTATCACATGTTTAGTGTGCATTTGCAATTTAATGTACTATACTTCAACAATCTGAATGTCCTCAACAAGTGTAATGACGCCAAATAATCAAGCTGTCATCTGTTTCTGAACTTTTCAGACAAAATTGGTTTCAGTACAACCAATGCTGTGTAATGCTGACCTCTAGTGTTAGAATATGGCACTGGCAATGAACAAGTGCCAACAGACTCTTTATACAGGTGCTGGTCATATAAATAGAATATCATCAAAAAGTTGATTTATTTCAGTAATTCCATTCAAAAAGTGAAACTTGTATATTATATTCATTCATTACACACAGACTGATATATTTCAAATATTTATTTCTTTTACTTTTGATGATTACAACTGACAACTAAGGAAAATCCCAAATTCAGTATCTCAGAAAATTAGAATATTGTGAAAAGGTTCAATATTGAAGACACCTGGTGCCACACTCTAATCAGCTAATTAATTCAAAACACCTGCAAAGGCATTTAAATGGTCTCTCAGTCTAGTTCTGTAGGCTACACAATCATGGGGAAGACTGCTGACTTGACAGTTGTCCAAAAAACGACCATTGACACCTTGCACAAGGAGGGCAAGACACAAAAGGTCATTGCAAAAGAGGCTGGCTGTTCACAGAGCTCTGTGTCCAAGCACATTAATAGAGAGGCGAAAGGGAAGGAAAAGATGTGGTAGAAAAAAGTGTACAAGCAATAGGGATAACCGCAACCTGGAGAGGATTGTGAAACAAAACCCATTCAAAAATGTGGGGGAGATTCACAAAGAGTGGACTGCAGCTGGAGTCAGTGCTTCAAGAATGACTACGCACAGACGTATGCAAGACACGGGTTTCAGCTCTCGCATTCCTTGTGTCAAGCCACTCTTGAACAACAGACAGCGTCAGAAGCGTCTCGCCTGGGCTAAAGACAAAAAGGACTGGACTGCTGCTGAGTGGTCCAAAGTTATGTTCCCTGTAAATTTTGCATTTCCTTTGGAAATCAGGGTCCCAGAGTCTGGAGGAAGAGAGGAGAGGCACACAATCCACGTTGCTTGAGGTTCAGTGTAAAGTTTCCACAGTCAGTGATGGTTTGGGGTGCCATGTCATCTGCTGGTGTTGGTCCACTGTGTTTTCTGAGGTCCAAGGTCAACGCAGCCTTATACCAGGAAGTTTTAGAGCACTTCATGCTTCCTGCTGCTGACCAACTTTATGGAGATGCAGAT
Source organism: Ctenopharyngodon idella (assembly GCF_019924925.1). Classification (NCBI taxonomy): domain Eukaryota; kingdom Metazoa; phylum Chordata; class Actinopteri; order Cypriniformes; family Xenocyprididae; genus Ctenopharyngodon; species Ctenopharyngodon idella. The sequence goes on along the minus strand of NC_067239.1, from coordinate 26,043,020 downwards.
TTCATTTTCCAACAGGACTTGGCACCTGCACACAGTGTCAAAGCTACCAGTACCTGGTTTAAGGACCATGGTATCCCTGTTCTTAATTGGCCAGCAAACTCGCCTGACCTTAACCCCATAGAAAATCTATGGGGTATTGTGAAGAGGAAGATGCGATATGCCAGACCCAACAATGCAGAAGAGCTGAAGGCCACTATCAGAGCAACCTGGGCTCTTATAACACCTGAGCAGTGCCACAGACTGATCGACTCCAAGCCACGCCGCATTGCTGCAGTAATTCAGGCAAAAGGAGCCCCAACTAAGTATTGAGTGTTGTACATGCTCATACTTTTCATGTTCATACTTTTCAGTTGGCCAAGATTTCTAAAAATCCTTTCTTTGTATTGGTCTTAAGTAATGTTCTAATTTTCTGAGATACTGAATTTGGGATTTTCCTTAGTTGTCAGTTATAATCATCAAAATTAAAAGAAATAAACATTTGAAATATATCAGTCTGTGTGTAATGAATGAATATAATATACAAGTTTCACTTTTAGAATGGAATTAGTTAAATAAATCAACTTTTTGATGATATTCTAATTATATGACCAGCACCTGTACAATGTATCATAAATTTAACTCAATCCTCAGTTCCCTAATAGTCCTTCAAAAGACTTTTCCCATCTACTCCACTGTTACACATGTTGCTGAAAATTATTTTACATTGTTTACTTAACAGTTGATTTATAATGGCAAAATGTAACCAAATGCCAAATGGTTTACTGTAATAACTTAAAAGTGACATTTTAAAATACATAAGTTTAATAATACTCACATGCTGCAAACTGTATGATCTGCAACTGCAATATGTCAAACTGGATCTGCTGTTAAAATAAGACACTGGGGTTAGGTGTCACACTTTTCTCCAATAGACATTTCTCTGGGTACACGTAGGTTTATTTTAAGTAAACAAAAAAAGGTACACACCACTAGGATGCACTAAGTATTTTATTTATTTATTTTGTAAGCAATAAGGTACGAGAGGCTGTGCTGTATCATGAATAAGCTCCGCTTCGTGTCGTGCCTAACAACGCCCTTCAGCCGTGACTTATTCACGATACAGCACTAGCCTCGAGTACCTTATTGCTTTTATAAAATGGTTACCTCACAATACAAATATTAAAGCCAAAAAATATGTATCAATGCAACTTTCATGAAGTAAAATCACTAAAAGCCTTCCTTCCGCCAGAAAAAATAGTCCCTAACCGTGAACAGCAACAGAATTTACATTATTACACCATTAGATGGCGGCAAAGACTGTCTTTATGAGTGAGCCACTCAGTAGCGAAGACTTTTACATTGAAAAGACTGAATTGTTGTGAACACGGAACAAGACGCAACTGACAAATGCTTTGATTAGCGCTGTTAGTCACGGTAAAACCCCTTAACTGTTAAAAGGACAAGATATTGCAGCGGACATTTAAACAGATTTTTTATTATGAACATAGGACTGACCTAAAGGAAAATGCTAAATCTGAATGCAGGTAATAAACTCGTTCAATTGATCACTTTCTCACAATACTCTTCTACATAATACAGTAAGCTTCAATGAACATTATAAATAAAGAACAAACAGTTTACATTGCTAAGAGTGGTTGGTAAGGGTGTTGTGTAGCGATACACAGAACCGTTGGGTGAAGCGGTCATAGCCGTGTTTTATCATGAATAAAACAGCTATTGACCAATCAGAATCAAGGACAGGAACTCACCGTTTTATAAATATATATATTTTTTGTCCCGGTCAATATGATACTTGGACTTATTGACACCTAGCCACAGGGATTTAGTATCTTGCAAAAGCATTTAGTTTTATATATGCCATCGATGTTATTATTTATTGATGTAATTATTTATTGAACAAGCAAAAGTATCCAATGCCAGGGGGTTCGGCTGGTCATGTGATCTCAATATGTCTGCTCCCATGAGGGAACCCTCTCCATGGAAACTAAACTTTTATGCTACAAATATGACTGGACTTGTCATCTCATGTGATTGAACATAATTTCAAACATTTTGTAAAGCACTGTTCACTTCTTAATAAGGCAAAATTAATGAATGCACCTTTGAAGTTTTGACTAGTGGCTTCAAAGAAAAAGATATTAAAAATGTGCATCATTATTACCCTTGAAAAATAAAGCAAGATAGTTTATTGAAAATACACCGGCCATTAAATTGTCACAAACAGCCTATTTATTAAAGAATTAACAAAAATTATGAAAAACAACATGATTTATGTGGGGAAAAAATGTTAAAGTATCTATCACACAAGAAAAAGTGAATATCTGCACAGGTGTGATTCGGCTGTTGTCGTGAGGCCGCAAACCGAAATGTGTTCATGGAGCTGTGTATTTTTATTACAAGAGTACTAAAGTAAGTAAATAATAATAATAATAAAAAAAATGTGTTCATATGTTTCTTCTCCGTCAAAGAAATTAGTTCCAAAACAAGCCGAGGTATCAAGCTTTGAGCATCACTAAGCGAACCACAGACTAAAAGCCGTTATGGAGTATCGTAAACGAGTGGAACGGAGCGAGACTGATTTCCCTCACTGCGTTCTTTAATCACTCTTCTCTAGATGCACTCCGGATTTTCCATTTCCCGTTCCACGCAGACTCCGACCAATCATAGGCCACGTTCACGCAGCAGCAGAATACGGCTGTCAGTCCTGTATTTGAGTCCTTAATACGGTTACGTTCACACACAGTACGGTTATTTACGGGAGTTACAACTGCATACTATAACTGAACTCACACCCGTAAATTTTCAGGACTCACAACCGCATTCTCAGAATATTCGCGGTGTGTGAACGGACAACTGGACAACTAGTGGTCTGTCACGTAATACAGTGTGAGAGAGCCGCTCTGCTAAGGTGTTTTGTGTGTGGTTTCACTTTCTGTAACTTACTGCGACAAAGATGTGAGCTGTGTGTCATCTGAAGGTGCTGGATCCAGTCACTGTTCTCCACCGGAGCAGTTTTGTGTTTCTTTTCCAAATTCAAATGCCGTGTCATGCGCGAGACGTCGCAAAGAACATGACATGCGTGTGCAAAGACACGTGTGCTAGACTCTGGCCAGCGCGTTTACATGCTGCTGTTGGTTAATAAAGTTTAAATGGATGAACTCGCCGTTCAGTTAGTCTCCTGTCATGTCAAAAGTGATAATACTTTTCAGTTTTATGGACGTCGCCATCTTTAATATTACGTTGGTCACTGTCGTTATGGTTACTAGTAAGAGAATACGGGCTTGAGTCTCGTTGCACGTTCATACAGACAGTGTTCCAGACGTTACTGTAAGTTGCTGTGTGAACGAGACATTTCAAGACTCACACCTGTAAGTAAATGTGGTTGTCAATCCCAAAAACTGACAGTGTGAACGTGGCCATAGGATCTGCCTTCATTACATACTTGAATTTTGTCTGAATGTATGCTAGTGGTATGGAAAATGTCCATTTAAATACAGAAATACATTGCCATTTTACCACATTACATTTCAAATTAAATATTGCTACTCATATGCTTTCATACTACATACTAATGTGGTTTTATTGTGTTTACTTATCTGAGAAGACAGAATTCACCAAAAAACTATTCTAATTTAAGTTTTAAAACAGTTGTGCTTTTGTTTTAAAAAGCTATGTTTTCTGAGATTTAATAGGATTTGTGCAACACACAGCCATTCAAAACACGAACACTAGAACCACGCAATTCATTTTTCAGCGCTGGTGTTGTTTTATTTCTCTTGGGTGAAAAAGTAGCCAATCAGGCCCCTCTCCTCCCAGAGGAGCGTTTTCATTGGCTAACACCAACACACGGATGCCCAAACACGTGAGTGAACTTACGTAAGGCAGCAACGGACCAATCAGTGCTCTCAAATCCTAGAGGAAGTTGTGTAGTTGCGTCGCTATTTTCACTGGTGTACTCGTGTTTTGTCTAACGCTAACCCAACGAAAAAAATCTAACTGATTCATATTATTTATATTTCGCAACGTTTCATTTTTATTCCAGCAAAATGAAACACAACTCCAACGTCCCTGCATTTCTTACCAAGCTTTGGACCCTCGTCGAGGATTCGGATACAAATGAATTTATTTGCTGGAGCCAGGTAAATAAAAGAAGAAGACATAAATGTTAGCATTCTAGCTTAGCTTTCAGTGACACAGTTATTTGTAATCCGGGTCCTGTGTGATCATTTGTTTATTATGATGGATGTGTGTGTCAGTGCTGTGATATAAATGTTCAGATTCGCACCATTTATTGTTTTCATTCCATTTTTTCCTCTTATTGACCAATAAGCTAAATCAGTGTAGTTTTTTAGACGATTTGCATTTTACGTGCAATTAAATGAATCCTATTGAGCATTAATTTTATACATATATGTATAATATGTATAACATGAATGCACTATATATATGTGTGTAAAGGTCAAAGCCTTTATGTATTTTTTATTTTTATTTATTTAGTTACTTTTTTTATTATTTCTTTTATGAACAAGGTTCTTTATTTCTCTTAATAGGAAGGGAACAGTTTCCTTGTACTGGATGAACAAAGGTTTGCAAAAGAGATTCTGCCAAAGTTTTTTAAGCACAACAACATGGCCAGTTTTGTCCGACAGCTCAACATGTGTAAGTGGTTTCTCCACAAATTCTCCTCCTTCCTCATTGTTTCTCTGTAATCTGAGATCAGTGTTCATTTCTTTGTCTCCTTGTTCAATTCCCTTAAAAACAGATGGTTTTCGAAAAGTGATGCACATTGATGCAGGCATAGTGAAGCAAGAGCGAGATGGACCAGTTGAATTCCAGCATCCATACTTCAAACATGGGCAAGATGACCTGCTAGAGAACATCAAAAGAAAGGCAAGACATCTTCATGCTGAAAATTAAGGGGAAAAAAGAGTTGTTGTTTTTTTTTTGTTTTTTTGTTTTTTGAATGCATAAAATACCTGGGGGGGTATTCCAGAAAGCAAGGTTAAAGGTGCAATATGTAAGAACTTTGCAGTAAAATATCCAAAAACCACTAGGCCAGTGTTATATATTTTGTTCACTTGAGTACTTACAATATCCCAAATGTTTGCAACTATTTGTAAATCGTGAGAAAATTGCAATTTTAACCAAGGCTCCGGGATGCGTGAGGAGTCGCCTGTCAATTGTGTCATACCCGCGTTACCCTCGGTTTCCGGTTTTATTTTGTAGAAACCATTGAAACACCAAAGACGCTTTGATATTTACATGTTTTAATAGACAAGGGAACAACTGTTTTGATATATTTATAGACAGAAAACTTATTACTGTTATATAGCTCAACACATTTAGTCTTATTGTTTAAATCTAATTTTCTTGATTTATTTGCGAGTACCATGCCTCAGAGGAAAAAAACCTATTTTGTGAAGTAGCTAACATAGCATAATCAGATGCAGCTTTATTTTTAGTAACAGTAATACAGCATTTTCTCCATCATACAATACGTTTTAAAATGAATTGCATGCCATTTATCAACACAAGCCATCCAGCATTTAATATGATATTCTAAAATCGATCTATCTTACTGCAGTGTGCAACAAGTGTCTCACAGCAGCCACCGAGCGAACGCACAGAGTAACGTTATAACATTTTCAACACTCTCAAATGTATCTAATATGATAAACAGAGCTGCGTTACCTCATACTCATGACCGGAAAAGCGGAAGCGGCGCCGGCGACTGTGGAATAATAAAAGTTCCGCTGCTCACGGCGTGTGTTACGCAATCGCTCCAGCAGCCTCGTTCAGCTCCCACAACACTCGGCCCTGCTCTGCTTCATACTACAGTAACGTTAATAATCGCATCCATGAACGTGATTTCTTCCCGAATCCTATCCCAATTCTATTCCACCGTCCGTTGAGGTGAAGACAACATGTCCCAAGATTCCGCGCTCAAACTTGGCGTCATCAAGCTACGCCTTTGTTTTGAATAAGCATCTGGTGGACAGAAAATATTACATATTGCACCTTTAACTCTAGGTTGATTAACCCAAACCTTGCTTACTCGAGATATGCAGGTTCCAAAACCACAGTCTGGAGTAAGTTCAGTCAACCCGCAGTATGAAACTCAAGTTGCTAGCACTATACACTATGTACTTATGCACTAGGTACTCATCCATGTATGAAAGTTTATTTTGTCATTAAACATGGGAGTCTGATAGCCCCTCCCCCTCCGCAAAGTAATTAAAGCTGCGACAGTTGAGTGCATGAAGTGTCCAACATTCCACACTCGTTTTTTCCGTTAATTTAGTGCATCATCCGGGTATTTAAAGCGCATTTTTCTTTTTGGAATTTTCTGTGTGTATGCACTACTCGCACTATTTATATTAAAAAACGTCATGGAATAGTAGGGCATAAGTACGCGAATTGGGACGCACCTTCAGAGTTATGGTTGACCACATGGGCGAGTCACCATGGAAATGGATGCTAAGAAGAAATGTGCCATACTCTATTCTTCTTTTGTTTTAATGGTGATTTACATTCTTAGTGCATATCGCCACCTAGTGGGTGGTTTTGTAATCTTTTTTTTTAAGTCTTTCTTTATTGAGTTTTTTATTACTTTGAACAAGAATTTTGTTTGTTTGTTACTAAATATATACATTAAAAAAGAGAGGTGGATTGACCTAAAGGAAACAGTCTGTGCTTTCAAAGATAAGTAAACTTATACAGCCATATTATGTTTAGATATTTTACTTCCACATTTGTTGTGAGATGTATCACATATGCATTTTATTATAGAAATACATTATATAGAAAATATATAGTCCCATTTTCTTTCAAAAATCTTTTGAATGCACATCTACGATGTGTGAGAACAGAATTAAATAATATTAATATTGTGATAAATCTGTTCTGCGCTGAATACCTCTGAAACATACTAACCCTGGAACACCTGCTCTGGAGCAGGTTATGTTCAGAGAGTATGTTGCTACGAAAGTTACCTTCGTTTTTGGAACTGAAAGTTGAGGTTATCCGTTTACTCTGAGTAAACTTACATGGGTATGTCACACAATCTGCTTTCTGCAATACCCCCTGAAAATAAGTTGCAAATGTAAATATTTTAAGAAATTAGTTTGGCATGGTTTGATTTACAGTTGTGTTGTTGAATTTAAGATTAAGTTGATTATTGTTATTCTTGATATAGGTGTCCACTGCACGGCCTGATGAGGGCAAAATAAGACAAGAAGATCTTTCTAAAATTCTGACAAGTGTTCAGAATGTCCATGAGCAGCAAGAAAACATGGATGCCAGACTTGCCACCCTGAAAAGGTAAAGAAATACACTTTTAGAAGCATAATCTATGCTTGTGCCTTAAATTGTCCTGTATTATGTAATCTTATCTGTGTGCATTTATCCAGAAGTTAAGGGAACGGACAGATTAATCACTAGTTGTGCTTAATAACGCCCTGTTCACCAAGTATCAACATGTCAACATGCAACTGCAAAGAATAACACTCTGGCATTGTGGCATTTTCTTTTGAAAATGTAAAACTCTCATTCTCTTTTCTGTTGTCTTTTCCTCAGAGAGAACGAGGCTCTTTGGACGGAGCTGTCAGACCTTAGACAGAAACATGCACAGCAACAGCAGGTCATAAAGGAGGTACGTTCTACCTGTGCGCACCAGTTTTGCAACCATTGCAATAGACCCTTTTCACAAGACGTCACGCAACTTCCGTTTTGATGCGAATCGGTGTATTCTTACTTCCGTTGGCATAGTGAAATACTAGCAACACTCGAATGGAGTACACCCAGTATTTGTATAGCTGCCACAAATACAGTTTGAGGATGACTGCAGCCGCATACTTTCATCTACATTCAAGGCGAGGCGTTTGGCAGATCTCAAAGCAACTTACCGATCGGCGAGATTTGCCGCTTGAAGTTGGGGGAGAAGTTGAAAATGGAGCACTGAAGTCATACACTTTCTGCTTCCTGTAGTCACTCTTACACAGTGTTTTCTGTCTTTTATTGAAAATGAATTGATTATATGTATTTGTCAAATAAACGGCCGTTTCAGACATTTACATGTAGCAACAGAAAGACTTTTCTTTCAAATACTTTATGTACTGCTTAATTCAGTGCCTGTATGTACTAGAATAAAGGTCAACATGAGCTTATTCTGTTTAAATACCAATAAAGTCTATATTTTTTCAGTTTAAGTTTGATAAACATGACATAACATAATTAAAAAATGTTTAATATAATATATTTATACACTACTAGGACTTTTTAATGTTATAAAAATAGAATTGTGAGCTTTGGCGGAACTAAATAAGGTGAAATAAGTAAAACACGTCATCGCTTTTTTTCTAAAGATGCCATAGCACATAACAAGCATAAAATATGATCAGTCATGAAATAATCAACAATAATTCACAAATAAAGAAGGGTATACATGTATATTTAAATTAACTGGAGGGATTTAAGTAATTGTAGATGCCCATAGCTTTACGACTTGAAAGTCCTTGCAATGTTTCAAAATAAAGCTTTTTAGTCATCAAATGGATAATATTGGGTTTCCTTTCAAACCACTTGCATTATTGGAAATTTGCTATTTAACATGAGAATACTTCATATACATAAAATATGACTCCCATTTTTCCCATAGTAAAAAAAACACATTAGTCATCATTTGTCTTTTTTGCAGAACAAGAACGTCACGTCAACAGAAATATACAGAGGATTTACACACGTTTTCTATACTTTTGTTTTGTCTTTTCTATTTCTTAGATATTTTAGAATCTTAATAGATTGCATCAGTTCAGTTTTAAAGGGTTTGCAAAATAATCTAAAATCTTAAAGGAATAATTCACCCAAAAATGAAAATTCTGTTGTTCCAGACCTGTATGAATTTTTCTTCTGCTGAACACAAAAGATATTTTGAAGAATATGGGTAACCCATTTGGCCCCCACTGACTTCCATATAATGGAAAAATACTATGAAATGTCAACGGGGCTGAGCTTCATTGTGTATCAGCATGAAACTAATGTATAGGGTTGAATTCTAATGCCACTTTTTGCATTGACCTTTCCAGCTGGTGCAGTTCATCTTCACATTGGCTCAGAACAATCGTTTGTTAAATTTGAAACGCAAAAGGTAAGACCAAGAAGTATCTGCCTGCATCTAATAAGTACACGACCACTGTTCAAAAGTCATGGTTCAAAAGCCAGGGTTTTTTTGTTTGTTTATTTATCTTATTCGTTTGTGTGTGTGTGTGTGTGCGCGCGCGTGCATTTTTGTGACATATCAGGACACAAATGTGTATAATGACATGGGTATGACATAGGTATTACAAAAAGAGGTGACTTATGAGGACATTACCCCATGTCCCCACTTTTCAAAAGGCTTATAAATCATACAGAATGTGTTTTTGTGAGAAAGTAAAAATGTGCACAGTTTCCTGTGATGGTTAGGTTTAGGGGTAGGGGTAGTGTAGGGGGATAGAAAATACGGTTTATACAGTATAAAAACCATTATGCCTATGGAATGTCCCCACAATTCACAAAAACGTGTGTGTGCGTGTGTGTGCACGCGCGTCAAAATCCCTTTAAGACAAGTCATTTCACTCGGCAGCCATCTTTGAAACGCCTCTCGGGCATTCAAGTGCAGCTCCTATCTCTTTGAATGGGGAAACATCAAATTCTACAAAGCTGTTTGCCAAGCTTTCGATTAAATATATTTGAAATCACCAATGAAATCTGACAACAACTGTCTCATAAATTTTGTTTCTAAACGCTCGAATCATGACAAAAAAAAAAAAAACTATAGTCTTTGGTGTGCGCGCGTGTGTGTGAGAGAGAGAAAGAGAGAAATTAATACTTTTATTCAGCAAGGATGCAAGTATCCTGAAAAAAGCATATAATTAACAGTTTTCAACAATGATAATAATAAGATATCAGCATATTACAATGATTTCTGTAGGAACTTGTGACACTGAAGACTGGAGTAATGATGCTGAAAATTCAGCTTTTCCATCACAGGAATAAATTACATTTTAAATATATTTAAATAGAAAGCATTTATTTTAAATAGTAATGATACTTTATAATTGTACCATATTTTACTGTGTTTTGAGCAAATAAATGCAGCCATGATGAGTGTGAACTAACCCTTTTATTAACTTTTTACCTTATTATTAATATGCACTTTACTTGCTGTCTGATTACAGGCCGCTTGCACTAAACAGTAATGGAAAGAAGTCAAAATTCATCCACCAGTTCATTGAGGAACCCATGGACCACAGCAAAGTATGTGTAGAAACATCCAGGAGTGATTAGGTTCCATTCACTTTATGTCTCTTCTTGCTCGAAGGAAACGTGCTGTTTGTTACCGTAATGTTGCTATTCATTACCTTGCGTTTTTCTCTCTTGATGAGATTTAAGGCAGGGTTCACTTTGTGTGAAAGTGTCCTGCCCCTGGATATGAACCTTAAATTGTGAGAGTCACCGTCAGTTAAATTCACGTTGGTGGGGGACCGATTTATTTATATAAACATGATATTCCTCATTCATATTGAAACTTGAAGATCTGTTTGTCAGACTTATCCCATGCCTTCTCTGTTAGTCCGCAGTGAATGGACTCAATGGACTGAAGAACAATTCCGACATTTCTGATGACGTCATCATCTGTGACGTCACAGACGAAGATCCAGAATTTACAGATGGTGTATCTGTACCGGTTGACCAAGGGTAAACATTTAGGGGCTGATTCAGACAGTTGCACCTCTTTAGTCTTTTGCAGAAGGAAAATTAGAAATGAGTGTTGTTCTCAATTTCCTACAGGGATGCTGAAATCGTGGATGTCGCGCATGAAAGCTCAACTATAATAAACGACAGCACAAACGGCACTGTAACAAATTCAGCCACTCAGCAAGAAGCAGTACCCAAAAGCAGCTCTGACATTTCACTGACTAATAGCACCCTGCAACTGAACAAACCTTCAGGTCTAAGTTTAGAGGATCCAGTAAAGCTGATGGACTCCATTCTCAGTGAAAATGGTGCCATTTCACAAAACATCAACCTTCTTGGCAAGTAAGTCGGCTAAAGTTATGTTTTTTCGATATTTACCCTTCATGCAGTGTGTAATATAGCTGCTTGTGAATGTAAAAGGTCTGCAAAGTTTTAAAGATCAAAGTGCACGACAAATAAAGCTATAGTCTCCTAAAAGAAAGAATAGATTCTGAACTGTCATTTTCTGTTACATAACTACATAACAATTTAAGAATTTGCATAATGCCAGCCTATATGGTCTTCATTGGCTGCCCACAAACAACGTCTACTTTGACCCGCCCTCAAACACTATAGTTTTAGCTGAGGCCTGTAAGAGTTTGGTTCATGTTGTCAACATGTCGAGAAAATGCTGTTTTCAGCGCTGTGAATCCACTTTGCATGCACCTTAAAAGGATGACATGAGGACTCACTCTGGAATTGATACCTAAAAACCAATGCCAACGTCCGTATCACTGTGTATCAAGTGGTAAAGACGCATCCAGAGCTGAAATTCAGACATGGTAATAGGCTTTTTTTCTGACATACACTGTAAGCAGTAGACTAAGGGTTGTGATCTATGGCATGTGACAATAGCTAAAGAGGTGTATGTATTTAATTTAAACAAAGTCCCTCAAACTTGCATTTTGAGGGAATCATTCCTCATAGTCACACACAGCCTGTTTTATTAAAAGGGATAGTTCACCCAAAAATGAAAAATATCCCATGATCTACTCACCCTCAAGCCATCCTAGGTGTATATGACTATCTTATTTCAGACCAACACAATCAGAGATATATTAAAAAATATCCTGGCTCTTCCAAGCTTTATAATGGTAGTGGATGGGGGTCGAGATTTTGAAGCCCAAAAAATGCATCCATCCATCATGAAAATAATCCATACAGCTCCAGGGCATTAATAAAGGCCTTCTGAAATGAAGCAATGGGTTTTTGTAAGAAAAATATCCATATTTAAAACTTTATAAACTAAAATATCTAGCTTCTGGCAGACGACCGTACGCATACTGCGCATGTCGACTTGCGCCACAAGAGTAACCCCTGACGCGATGTATGACGTAGGATGTAGGTGTAGCGTAAGCTTCGATGCCTAAACAACAAACTCAAGCTCCACTTCTCTTATATCGAAATCCTCCAACGTATATAAAATTTCTCGTTTTAGACTTCTAATTCGTGACCGGTGTTTTGATAGGCTCTATCCTCTGCGCTTCCGCGTTCGTCATGCGTCGTGTCAGGGGTTACACTTCCACCGCAAATTGATGCGTACGGCCATCTGCTGGAAACTAGTTATTTTAGTTTATAACTTTTAAATATGGATATTTTCTTAGAAAAATCCCATTGCTTCACTTCAGAAGGCCTTTATTAACCCCCTGGAGCTGTATGGATAATTTTTTATGATGGATGGATGCATTTTTTCTTTAGGGCTTCAAAATCTCGCCCCCCCCATTTACTACCATTGTAAAGCTTGGAAGAGCCAGGATATTTTTAAATATTTCTCAGATTGTGTTCATTTGAAACAAGAGTCATATAGACCTAGAATGGCTTGAGGATCAGTAAATCTTTAAAAAAATTTCATTTTTGGGTGAACTATCCCTTTAAGTTAGGTGCTATAAATGCTAAAAATGTGAGATTTTAACCTATGCCAGCAAATTTATGGAAGCCTATTTCTGCCACCTAAGAAAAAAATAATGCTTTGGGAAGTCAAAATCTTAATGAACATTTTTGACTTTAAATCTTATAATTATTATTTAGCATCTGTAATAGTTATGATTTATTAAAGAACAATTTGTTTTCCCCTATGTGATGGAAATGTGATTCCTTTCAAATTAAACTACTAAATTGGTTCAACAAAAAATTCAAAAAATATCAAGCTTCACATTTGTTTATAAAGTGTCTCTCTCTCTCTCTCTCTCTCTCTCTCTCTCTCTCTCTCTCTCTCTCTCTCTCTAATTTTTTTTTTTTTATTATTATTATTTGACATGCTTCTGCTTTAAGCATATTTAAGTAATATTTCATTGTAAATTAAATCACTACAGAGTAGAGTTGATGGACTATCTGGACAGTATTGACTGTAGTCTGGAAGACTTCCAGGCCATGCTGTATGGAAAACAGTTCAGCATTGACACAGATATCTTGGAGGTATGTTTGTAGATTCCGTAATATTTCTGCCTTGTGTACTTTTATGGGGGGTAAAATGTCTAATAATTTTCAGTGATGCATCACTCAGCTGCTATAGTTTAACGTCATGATGAATTTTATTCTGCATTGTCATATTTTTGATAAAGCTTTGTTTGTTTTTTTCTTTTATTGTTGGCAGGAAACTGGAACAAAAGAGAACATCAACAAAGCCAACAAAGGGAAGTCTGAGCCTGAAAACACAGGTAATTGTTGCATTTTTCTCTGTAAATTAATATCCACTGTTATTTATATGCCATCGCTGTGCTGCATTTACTAGTGTGTTGGTTCTTTTATTCAGATAAGCAGCTGATCCAGTACACAACCTGCCCTCTGCTGGCTTTCCTGGATGGATGCACCCCTCTGGCCCCATCAGATTCTCCAACTGAAAACCTGAGCCAGCCTCTACTGCCCCAGAGCCCTGAAGAACCCACAGACCTTTTGGATGAGGCCCTGGAGACGGAGACGCCTCGCAGCTCTCTGATCCGTCTGGAACCCCTCACAGAGGCAGAGGCGAGCGAGACCACGCTGTTTTACCTGTGCGAACTGAACTCTGAGCTGCCAAGTGCCGACACTTCACAGCTTGATATCTGAAAGCGAATTAGCATGAAAAACAGGGACTCGATCTTTTCGTTTTTTGTCAATTTTCATCAAAATGATGATGATATTTATTTGCCAGAATGTTTTTGGTACCATCTGTCCATGAATTTGACATTCCTTTATTTCACAGATTTTTTTTTTTTTTTTTTTTTTTTTTTTAACTGTTCACTACCATATAGATACATATACTGTGTTCACTAGTTAGTGTCCTTTCCACCATCTCCATCAGGAGATGGGGCTGCAGTTATGTTGCTGGTTTACATTGCAGCTGTTTTGTGAAGCACGTGTTTTCCTGTGTTGTTATTGAGCAGTTCAGAAAATGTCTCAACTATCCTTTATGTATATGGTATAGAAGTGCCTGCCTGATATCTTAATGTCACTGTACATAGACGTGAAGATTTTGGCTTATGGTTAGTTCCATAATGTTGGGCAATACACAGTGATTTCTTGTTACCGTGAGCTTTTTCATCATTAGCTTTGCAGTAGCATTAAAGGAACTCAAACTTCAATCCTTGTGTGTTTTTGGTTTTCAAAATGAAAATATCATGATTTCAGCATACTAATTTGGTTTTATCCCTTAGTCTATGCTGTTCTCAGTTGATCCCTTATGAAAATTAACCATGGTTTTACTACAAAAACAAAAAACATGGTAACCACAAATGAACCATGGTTGTGCTACATTAACCATAGTTTAACCACGGTATACATGTAAAAATGTGGTTATACAAATGGTAATCAATCCACCAAAAAACCATGGTTACTACTTTTACAATATTAAAACCATGGTTAATTTTCGTAAGGGATGCGTGAATAACCAAGTTCTTTTTATTAAAGGGGTCATGACATGAGAAATCAAATAAGAGGTCATCATACTATAAGAATATCCTGTAAGTTTTAGAGCTGAAAACTTCCTTGTTTGTCCAATAAAAGCTTTAATTGACACCAGACCCAGAAAACGACAGGATTTACAACGTGGGGATCTATGACGTCAAAGGGCAGCAAGCACCGCCTCCAATCAACGCCTACTTCATCGCTGCCTGTTTAGCCCCGCCCACCGATTCGCACATGACATGTAATAGGTAAACAACATAGTCCTACGCGGTGCTAAACCGGATCGAGGTACCAAGCAATAAATATGCCTTTGAGGACTACAAAGTGTTGTGCAGTGCCTGGTTGTGGAAGAACACAGTCGCTGCATAAGCTTCCGTTGGATTCCAATATTAGAAATGCGTGGTTGAACTTTATTTTTAATGAAGTTCCAGCCGACGTGGGTAAGACATTGCGCGTTTGTTCGCTTCATTTCACCACGGATGGTTTTTTAAACAAAACACAGGTCGAGACTGGATTTGCAGACCGAGTGAGATTAAAAAACGATGCTGTGCCTTCTATATTGGATCCGTCAGGAATGGTGCAACACACTTACGTAAGTAAATATGTTTTTGTTTTGTTTGGGTTTTTTTGTTTTTTTATAAATATATCTGATAGTATTGCATTGTTACAGGTCGTTTGATATCTACTAATTTTGTGTACGTGTCTAAGCAGTCACAGAAGGGTCCAACTATGAAGGACGTAGCTTGTCAAACAGACTCACGGAATCTTACATCACAGGGCACACAGCTGGCTTTTAGAACCTTGGGACCTAAATTCAGAAGCAAAGGTTTGTGTACTGTAAATATGGTAGTATCTCTGTCAAAAAATGTCTTTATTGTTGGTAGTGGCCAGACATTGTAATGTATAATCTGACATTGTGCAGTACAATATATATATATATATATATATATATATATATAATTTTTTTTTTTTTTTTTTTTTTTTTTTTTTTTTTTGAGTGCGTGTTTCTGGTTGATTGGTTGTATTTTTAACTTAAAATATTACAAAGGCTTGTTTTTAAATCTTGAAGTTAATGTTTTTAGTACATAACAAATGTGTGTGTTTGTGTGTGTGTGCGCGCATGTATGTATGTATATATATATATGTATATATATATATATATGTATTATTTATACCTTGGTCTGTTTAAATATTCGATTATGATTGGCTGGAAGGTGTGCAGTAAAACCATTTAATGCACAGGTAGTTCCAGTCAGTTTGATTACAGATCGAAATTAATCCGCCACTATAAACATTGGTAATCATAGTAACACAGTTACGCTTGCAAACAGAGTGAGAGAAATATATGAAAACATTTATTTAGGTTACGTTAGGCTAAATGGATGATTTTTGCATATCGTTTAATTTGTATGGTGAATATGGCAATTTTGAGAAATGGGCCCAAGCACAAGACGAAATGGAGAAGATGTTGAATGACAAAAAGCGGCACAAAGAATTAACACCGGCAGAGCTATATATATATATATATGTGTGTGTGTGTGTTTTTTTTATTTATTTATTTATTTATTTTATAGGAACACAGACAGAGGTGTCATGTGAAAGTGTAGGTGCTCCATTCACAACATCTGGTGACACATTCACAACTTTGACTTCAACACCTTTGACTTCAACACCTTTGAAGGATTTTAGGCCAGCAAAAAAAGCTCGTCTAGAACTGGAGGAGGAGAAAAGTGTTTCCTTTGAAGTCTCTGATAGTCAGGACACAACATATGAGCCAGCTGAGTCTGTCACCACTGTAACAGAGTCATCACAACTTCTGTAAGTGGATTTTATCTTATTTATTATCTTGTAATAGCCTGTTTAAGAAATCACGTTGTTGGAATGTAATTCGTTTTTTTCTTTCATTTGAAGATGTACGTCGATAGAGCAGGATACAAAATACATTGTATTTGAAAAGTGCCTCCTGCAACTTTTTGAAACCTGCCCAGTGTGCATGAGATACTGTGATGTTCGGGCTCGAAGAAGAGGGTCTTTTGTTGCAATTGATCAATTGTGCCCACATTGTCAATACTTCAGAAAATGGCAAAGCCAACCTGTTGTTGGCAGCACACCTTTGGGCAACCTCCAGTTATCTGCTGCCATATACTTCACTGGCACATCCTTCTTCAAATTACAAAAGGTATTTGGAAAGGAAATGCTGAAATTCAGTAATATAGTCAATGGATTCATTGCAACAATGTTTTGTATATGGCTTTTAGGTATTCAACGCAATGCGTGTCAAGATGATTACACACAGAACTTTTCGAAGGCATGCCAGCATGTATCTGGAACCTGCAATAATCTATACGTGGAAGAAAGAGCAAGAAGAAGTGTTGCGGCAGCTAAGCCAGGGGGACAAAGTGATAGCGGGTGGTGATATGAGAGCGGACTCACCAGGTAAAAGAAGAATTGGGTTAGCTGTGTAGATTAATTAAATTTGTATCTACTGTTGTCAGGCTATACTTTTTTTTTTTTTAAATTGTATCATTTATTATGACCATATGTATATGTAATCACACATACAAATATCTTTTAGGCCACTCTGCAAAGTATGGTACCTATACCTTAATGGACCTTGAGAGCAACATCATATTGGACATACAGCTAGTGCAGGTGAGTACCAATACATCTATAAAATAAATTCAACTGCACTAACTACATATAACATCCTGTATGTACTTTTATTTATGAAGTTTTTTACTTGATCATACCCCCCCCCCCCCCCCCCCCCCCCCCGCCCTTTTTTTTTTTTTTTTTTTTTTTTTTTTTTCATATTTCTAAATCAAGAGCAATGAGGTAGCAGGAAGTTACCATATGGAAAAGGAGGGACTAAAAAGAAGTCTTGGACATCTGGAGGCACATGGTGTAAAGCTTGAATGCATTGTTACAGATCGCCATCCACAGATTAAAACATTTTTGAGGGAGCTAAACATACCACAGTTCTACGACATCTGGCATCTGGAGAAAGGTACCTTTTCCCCTTGAGTGTACATTTTTTAGATTTTATTTGTAATTCCCTTATTTGAATGATGATGTGATTATTTCCGGACTACCCATGATATTGTAATTATTATTTTATTCAGGCTTGTCTAAGAAGTTGGAAAAAATCAGCAAAGATAAGGACTGTGAAGTAGTGAAAAAGTGGCAGCAGAGCATAAAAAATCATGTCTACTGGACTGCAGCTACTTCAAAAACACCTGTGGAGCGAGTAGCAAAATGGAAGTCCATGGTAAACCATATTCAAGACATTCATGTACATGACAACCCATCATACCCCCAGTGCAACCATGAAATCCGTGAATCGACTGATCGCAGCAAATGGTTCCAACCAGGTGTCCACATTATATTATTTTTTTTCAAATTGACCAAATATAATGCTTAACATCTATAAATGTACAGAAAATTTTTACTTTCCAAAACATTTGTGACACTTTATTTTACAGTGTCCTTGTTACACATTACATGTACTTACCATAGTAATCACAGTAAATTATGCATAATTACATGCTAACTAACCCTAAACCAAACCCTATTGTAAGTACATGTAGTTACATTTTTTTGTTATTTGGTTACAGGAACCAAAGCACTGTATACTGTTGAAAAGATTCTTACAAACAAGAGAATGATGAAAGATATCAAGAAACTCAGCCCTCACTTTCAAACTTCATCTTTGGAATCTTTTCACAGTGTCATTTTACGCTTTGCACCAAAAAACGTGGTTTATCCTTACCTCGGAATGTTGTGCAGGTTTGTTTAAATTAATATGATGATTATAGCCTCTATGAAGATGTCTTTAATACCTTTGTTGATGTATTTTGTTGTTTTTATTTCAGACTTTATTTGGCAGGTATGCATTTCAACGAGAACTCCAATCGTCCTCAGGCTAAAACATCGACTGGAAAGCCAATGTATAGGCTTTTGTTTCCCAAAGCCAAAAAAGGAATATACTCCATGAGGCCATTAAAGTCACAGGCAACATATTGTAAGTTAAACAAATTTATTGATGTTCACAATAAAATAACTAAAAATTCAAAAACAATAAATAACCTGCATAATGTCTATTGTGCAATTATATTTTTACAGGCTATGTCATCAATCTGATGGCATTTCTTTTTGAGAAGGTAATCCCAGACCCTCTTTCCTACATGGAGGAGATCCACAAAATCAAGGTCCCTGAAACACTGTCCGCCCAGTATGACAGACCCTCCATGGAAGAAGCCATCGCAAGGCATGTATCACTGTTCAGTCAAGGGGAGGTCTAAATCCTACGCAGCTGCCTCCAGCGTCAGGAAATTCTTGGCATATGCGCAGGACAACACAAGACGGGATAACAACCCTGATCTTCCTGCCCAGATAGCCCCAGCACCAGCTCACAAAGCTCCTGTATGCTAAGTGCCTGTAACACCTAATGTGAAAGACATTGATAAAGTCAGACAAATTGCTTTATCTGCTATTATTGTCAATTGAGGACAAATGTTGTAATTATATATATATATATATATATTTCATTGATTTGTAATAAAAAAAAACATTAAAAAAACATTCCACCTGTTCTTGTGTTAAAATAGTGTTTTCATTGAAACATAATATTGTATGAAATTTACTTAAATTCAATTCTAATGCAATGACTGCTTTACAAAATAGTTATTATATTACAAACTGAATTATATAGACTTTAGTTACGTTACATAAATCATACTGTTCTATTCCTCTGAGTCTCAAAGGGCCATGATCCGCTCTGTAAACATTAAGTGCGTTCTGCAGAGAATACACATTAAGGCACACTGGTTCAAAGCCTGGGTGATGTGTCATGCATGTAAGTGTGTCTTGTACCTGGTTAATCCTTCTAACAATCTACAAAACAAGAACACTGTAATTCTCTCTATATATTTAACATTCACATTAATATAAGTAGACAAAAACATGTGCCTTGTACTTACCTGAGGAATCTCCATGCAGCATATATTTTCTCGTTCAGTTGGCATAACAGCACAGTTTGCACAGTTACACCTACAATAACGTAAACGTTTTACACTTCACTGAACATGTTGAATGAAAAATTAAGGTACAACATTTGACAAACTGGTTCATTCATTCATAATTCATTAACATGAAACAGTAATTTAACCTTTATTTCTTATATATCTGTGTTAAGTACAAGTACATAGACCTGACTTGTCACAACCAAAACGTATAAGGCATATGTAGTACGCATAATTGTTTCACATTATTGATAATTTGAATTTTGACTAAAAACTTTGTCTAACGTCTTTGGTTACACTATAATATAAAATTATACAAACCTCAAAGACACATTAGAAGTAAACAATTAACGATGACTTACCACGCTGTCACAGTTATTTCAAAAATTCTTTTGACATTTTTGTCATGAAATTCAAATATTAAATACATTTTTAACGCTCCTGATTGTGGCATGACAGATTTTTGTAGCCACCTCAGTTCCAGCGAAGCGGCGACACAGAGCGCACTTAAACTGATCTTATTATTATTTACTACTAGCTATTGCGCGAAATAAACATGAATGAACATCAGAAGGTATGTTTAAAGATACTGAACAACTTACTGAAATGTCTCATCTCATTTAATCG
This sequence comes from Ctenopharyngodon idella, assembly GCF_019924925.1. Classification (NCBI taxonomy): domain Eukaryota; kingdom Metazoa; phylum Chordata; class Actinopteri; order Cypriniformes; family Xenocyprididae; genus Ctenopharyngodon; species Ctenopharyngodon idella. The sequence goes on along the minus strand of NC_067239.1, from coordinate 26,022,714 downwards.
TAGTTTAAAGACCTCTTGTAAACAGTGTCACGTAACGCTAAATTAACGTTACCTCAGGAAAGACATTCATAGCTCGCTACTTAGCAATTTTCAAACTCCACTCAGGACATAATCTGGGTTTTAAACCTTTAATAAGATGAAATTGGGTGATTACAATGCATCTCAAAAGGCAAAAAATAAAAAGTAAAAAAAAAGTTGCGCAAGTACTGTCATCAATAAAATCACCATTGTGCCTAATACAATGGAGGGTAAAGTCATCTATTAAGGTTTTATCAGCAAAGATAAATTCAGTGCAAAACATTGTTTAACACACACATTGGCTACAAGCATAAAATTAATACTGTGCCAAACAACTAACACGTGCAAGTTGCAAAAGGTTAGCACAGTTAAAGTCAATATTAGAGTCATATGTTCATGGTGCAAATCATTGAGAAGCGAAACAAAATCTACAATTTTAAGTTGCCTGTTAATTTTTTACATGCTAATGCAACACTGTATAGGTTTGTGCGTTCTATAGGAAACTATGAATGTCATGACTTATGGGAAAACATGACCTGCATTTTCACTACTCTCCACGAATAACTTAAAATACATTTGATTTACTTTTAAACCATACAGAGATTATTAATCAAGGTTACATTATCCTTAGTATTGAAGAACACACGTTCTTGAAGGAAATATTAACATCACATCACAGGCAACCCAAGTCATGTTCTTTTTTTTTTTTTTTTTTTGTCTCTTACATGAAACCAATAAACACATCTACATAAAAGCATGCAAGATTTAAAAAAAAAAAAAAAAAAAAAAACACACACATGTAGGGTTAGCTGAATGAACAAAACACACAGTATTTACATTTAGACCCTCCTATCCCTATACATGTGGATATTCACAAAAGTAATGGCGGATTATAATCACAAGGTTTTATTTCCATCTTTTCAGTCGAAGTCACGGTTGGTGAGGACCAGCGGAGCCACCAGGGTCCACACGTACAGAGAGATGCAGATCCAGCTAGAGGTGATCTTCACCCACACAGACGGCCATTTGCTGGTCATGGTCTCATAGCTTGAGTCAGGGCTACAAAATTGACAGAAAAAAAAATTATAAATCAGAGTTTAAGGATAATTCTATAAACTATGCCAACCATAAGCATTTTTATATAAATATAACAAACTAACCATTATTGTTATGGCATTTACAAATGGTTTTCACAAACAGCTTTCATTCAAGTTATTCATTTAAGTCTTAAATAAAATAAAATTAAAATGTACTTAAATATACATACACTACCGTTTAAACATCCGGGGTCGGAAACATTATTATTTTTATCAATGTTGAAAACAGTTGTGCTGCTTGAAATTATAATTTTTTTCCAGGATTTTTTGATGAATAGGAAGTTCAAAAGAATAGCATTTATTTGAAATAGAAATCATTTGTAACATTTTTAAATGTCTTTACTGAACTTTTGAGCCGTAGTGTATATTTAAATATAAATAAAATTATACAATTATAGAGTCATTATGAAAATGACTATAGACAATAGTAGACTATAGACAATATGTTATCTATCTATCTATATCTATATATCTATATCTATATATCTATATATATATATATATATATATATATATATTTATTTATTTATTTATTTATTTATGATGGCAAAAAAAAAGTAAATCCACTGTGGTAAACCAAAAAAATCCTGTTTATTATCCATTATTAATTATTCAAGGTTGTCAGTAATGTCAGTCTTTTAACAGTCAATATTATATTTCACTACAGTTCAATACACCTATATTTTTATGTATAGAATTTTACATGTGAAATCAGACAAAAATGTTGGAATATACAATAAGATAGAAAAATGCACTTTTGGAACTTGTCAGAGAAATGCCTTTTGAATTTTTTTAAAATAAGCCCTTGATCTGCTTCTAATATTTGCCTAATCAAACAAAGACAGATAATTTACAGGTACCAAATGGTCACCAATATAATTTGTGAAATGAAACTGATAAAAACATCCTATGGGCACATACCTGTACCAGTTTGTCAATGTCATCATGATGTACAGGGAAGCCAAGAAGAGCATGAAGTGGAAGAAAGAATAGCTGTAGGTGACCCCATCCTTCTCGTTGTCAATGGCACGGTTGGTGCCATCGCTCACTTCAAAGTTCTCTGGAGCGGGACCATCCTCGATTAGAGCGGACTCGTCGCTGGTGAGGGTCAGTTTGTTTACCTGAGCATTGCTGGAGTTGCGGATGCTGAGGAAATAAAAAGACAAATTTGACTGCAGTGTTGAAAAGTAGCCGCAAAAATAGGACATATCTTTTAACAAAATGTCAAATTTTCTTACCTGGAGTACAGAACACACAACAGGAACAAGATCAACCCCACAATGCCCTGGGCATCCCACCATTGAACAACACGGTCCTGACCAGCAGGGCTGGTGCTGTTGAGGCCAATAATTCCAAGCAAGCTAGGGTTGCATCTGCGTTCTTTGGGAAAATAAAATCATTATTGTAGACTGATTTTATGAAAAACAGAATATCTTCTTTTAGAGAAATCTTTCCCAATGCTTACCAGGTTCATTGGTCATGGCAGACCAGGTCAGATACATGGTGTACAGGGTAACAATGGAGGACTGTAAGAGACCAGACCTGGGCTGGGACTCCTGGAGGAGAGGAAAGAAAAGGACATGAAGAAATTAAATTAATTTAAGATTTGATGCTCACCTGAAGAATGTATCCAAAACTTTGAGCAATATTAAAGGGATAGTGCGAAATTAAAATTTGCTGTTAATTCCAAGATGCAGGTGACTATCTCTTCAGGATTACAGGTAATAATGTTGTAAATAATGTTCAGTTTCTTGCACAGACCGAACGTTTCGCTTCATAAGACCTCAATGTACCATCAGGAGCCACAGGGTATTAATTTGTTTTGCCTGTATATGTTTTTTTGACTCTCAAAGTGACAGGTAGCCATTGACTTGAACTATATGAATCACCAAGGACCACGGTTTCAGCTAAAAATCTTCGTTTCTGTTCTACTGAAGAATAAAAAAAGTCACCTACATCCTTAAGTTGAGTAAATTAACAGCAAATTTTCGGGTGAACTATCCCTTTAAAGCATAGGAGACCATCACAGTTCCAATACTAGTCATACAAACTCCCTCAGATGTGTTATATTCATTACCTGAATCTTAGGCAAGATGGACATGACAGATGCACCAACGCACAGCAGCATGTTGATGCTGATGAAGACTTTGTTCTCAGTGCAGCCATCAGAGTGAGTGTAATACACATAGAACAAGACCAGAGACATCAGGGACAAAGCATAGTTGATGGCTGTGGCAGACAGAAGAGCTATGGAAAATAGAAAAAATGTGTTAGAACAATGCAATCAATTTTCATTATGACTCCATATACACCGGCACCGCAAGAAATATCTAAACATAAATTAAGCAATATCTTTATAAATATAATATGGTCACACTTTAGCTTAGGGTCCAATTTTGACTATTAACTACGACTTTTGCCTCAATAAACTCCTAATCACTGCTTATTAATAGTTAATAAGGTAGTTGTTAAGTTTAGGTATTGGGTAGGATTAAGGGGTGTAGAATATCGTCATGCAAAATAAGACATTAATATGTGCTTTATAAGTACTAATAAACAGCCAATATCCTAGTAATATGCATAAGCAATTAGTTAATAGTGAGATTTGGACCCTAAACTAAAGTGTTACCTATAATATTATTATATAAATATGATGTGGTTTATTTATTTAAGTATTTTCTGTAAAAGATACACTACCATTTAAAAGTTTGGGGTCATTAACTTAAATTATTATACTTTAATAATAATAAAAAAAAATTTATTCCACAAGGATACATTAAATTGATCAGAAGTGACAGTAAAGACATTTATAATGTTACAAAAGATTTCCATTTCAAATAAATGCTGTTCTTTTGTGCTTTCTATTAAAAAAATGAAAAAAAAAATGCATCAAGTTTTCCAAACATATTAAGCAGCACAACTGTTTTCAACATTAATAATAAATAACAAGAAGAAATGTTTCTTGAGCACCAGCATTTTAAAATATTTCTGAAGGATCATGTGACACTGAAGACTGGAGTAATGATGCTGAAAATTCAGCTTTACCATCACAGTTATTTTAAATTGTAATGATTTCACAATATTACTGTTTTACTGAATTTTGAACAGCCTTGGTGAGCATTTTTTTTTTTAAACATTGAACAAATCAAGTTCACTTAAGTCATACCTGCATACCAGCAGCGGGAGTTTCCCTCCTCCATTTTTTCCACCCAGGACTCGTTCCAAGAGTGAGCGAAGTCGATCAAGAGCACCAGCTGGATGAGGATAAAACAGAATGCTCCAGCCATGCCTACGTAAAACCAGACTGGAAGAGGCCCAACAGAAGATCATCATTAGATCCTCCTCACAAATAAATTCAGGGAACAACTTGAATCTGCATGATCTCCCTCTCTCATCACTTAAGATGGCTTTACGATAAAGTCCACAGCAGATTGTCTAATAATGTATATGTACATTTAATGTACAACTATATCACACATGTGATTTAGCATTTAGTTTTTAATTTGGTCACTCCTGACAATATTGACTGGATTTTTAAAGTCACATACATTGTATTTATGTAATTACAAGTATATTTTATATTTAAGGTGATAAAGTAAGAGTTTACCAGTAGTAAAAGGGCCTTCAGGAATAAAGAACGCTCCGACTGTAATAGCAGTGGCAGCTGCAAACTTGAAGAACCAAAACCTGGTGAAGATCAGTATATTTAAAAGAATTAATAAACATTTCTAAAAATTTGTTTGGTTTTGCTTGGTTTCAAATCTTCAATCTTTCAGTTACAGCTCAAGACTTTAACCACTAGGTCACACTAACCCGTTATGCACAGCGGCTCTTGGGTCCTGGCTGCTCTTGACCTTTACCATGATGAGAGAGAAGAGCAGGAAGAACATGGCCATTCCAAAGCACACACGATACACAGCCTTATACCCAACCAGCACATCACAGTTCACGTGACCTTCAACTCCTGGGATGGACGACCCCGTTCCTCCTTCACAAAAGCCTGGAATCTGCAGTCACATTAAAAAAACAACAATGCTTCAGTCGCAACCCTGTATATCAAATAAGACTATATATATATATATATATGAACAGCGAATTTAAACTTGTTTAGAATTAAAAAAGCACTCAATATCACCTTCTTCAGATGCCCCTCCATGCCTGGCATGAGCATGATGCAAGCAATGCCCACACCCATCAGCATGAAGAAGGCATAGATCAGCCGAGTGACAGTAGAGTTGTTTCCACTTGGGCAGCATCCGCACAGCAGGCAAGGAGCGCTGCCACAAAGACAAGGAATCTAGAGAGGAGATAAACACACATTAAAGGTGATGTAAGCCATTTCAGATGTTTTGCTAACTTCAACCACACACTCTCGATCCAGACCCCCGCCCCCATCCCCCAACAAAAAAGCAGGGCATTTCGTTGTTTTTGTAATTTTATTGACAAAAAGAAAAAAATATATATCCTGAAAATTAATTTAGGCATTACAATAATTTAAAGATAGGTAAATAGTCTTCTGAAACATGCAATTAAAAATATAGTAAAGATAAATGTTGCAGTAGCCGATAAGCAATATAATGTCGATATATCATCCCTAGCTATAAACGGCTTCATTCTGCAAAATGAGAAGGGCTTTGTGACGCATAAACATGTTTACTTCAAAGTGACTCATATCAGTGCTTAAAAAAAATTGACTAATTAAAGAGGCCTCATCTCTAGCTTGTACACAAGGTACAAAACAGACAAAGCTTGTGCCTAAATTTGTCTGGCTTTACATAACAAACACAGTGTTTAGATGTGATTAGTTCAAACAGGACATTAAATCCTTCCCAAAATAAATGTCCGGATAAAAACACCTTATAAAAATGTTTACACTACTAAACTTGGAGTAGTTAAGAACATTAAGACTTTTTAATATTTTTGTAATGTTCTTATGCTCATCAAGGCTGCATTTATTAAGTAATAAATACAATAAAACAGCAATACTGTAAAATATTATTATTACAATTTAATATTAGTTCTTTTTTAAATATATTTTGAAATGTAATTTATTCTTGTGATGACAAAGCTGAATTTGCAGCATCATTACTCCAGTCTTCAGTGTCACATGATCCTTCAGAAATCATTATAATATGCTGCAATATATAAGATATTTGCTGCTCAAGAAACATTTATTATTATTATCAATGTCGAAAACAGTTGTGCTGAATATTTTTGTAGAAATGTGATATATTTTTTCAGGATTGTTTAAGGGTAGCATTTATTTAAAATAGTTTTTTTTTATAACAATGTAAAAGTCTTTACTGTCACCTTTGACCAGTTTAATGCATTATTGCTGAATAAAAGTATTAATTTCTTTATTATTGTTTTTTAATCTTATCTTAAATCTTATATCTGACCCCAAACTTTTTAATTATAATTCATAATTCATACATGACATACACATACCTACATACATATGTGTCTCATCAAGCTATTATTATGAAGTGTTACTGAACAGTAAATAGTGCAACATAGCTTCAGATCCCATGTTTTCAGTCTCTCCTGTGTATATGTGTGTGTGTGTGTGTGTGTGTGTGGTTTATGAGGTCACTGTGGTCACAAATGTGTATGATATGGGTATTACAACGTAAACGTGGTTCCTGTGTCATCGTAAATACATGTAAATATATCGTAAACCAAATGGCTTAAAAAAAAAAAAACATACTTCACGGCGTTTTTTTTTTTAAATTCAAAAAATGCCTCAAGTTTTCGGTGATGGGTAGGTTTAGGGTAAGGGGACAAAAAAATTGATTAGCTTACTATAAAAAAACATTACGCCTATGGAGAATCCCCGTCTATACACATACAAGTATGTGTGTGTGTGTGTGTGTTATGAGCTGCCATTTGATCGGTGTTTTGATGTCGCAACACCTGAAATCCTAACAAACATGTGACCTGTTTCGAAAACCTCATGTTATGTTGTTGTGTATTTAAACCCCCAAATCACACGTGTGGGGGACATTATGTCAAAAATTCATATCAAACAACGAGCAGCTGTCATGATCACAAGAGCCTAGTACAAAATATTTTCATCTAACGTTACATTTATTTGCCTGTAATTACGAGAAAATAGTAATATATACGTTTGGTGATCCAAATTACCCAAAAAGCAAAACATAACACACACACAAACATTTTCTGCTTCATCACAACAAGGGCGCCACCCAATATGACATTGTAGATTTAGCAAAGCAGAAACAACTGATTTGAATCACACTTAAAACATAATAAAATTAATTAATATGATGTTACGTGTCATTCTTGGTAATTATTCTACAGATGCAGTGGGTTTTGTGAATGTAGGGAATAGCGAAAGGCCCAGACACCATTTTCTTCTTGCCGATGCGGATATCATCAGCATCACAGGATAAACTCGCTGAAAACCCAATATTTTTTTTTACCTTCGCACATCCATAAGATTATATTTAGATTTCAGTAGTATATGATTATGTGAACTCACCCAACTGGCCATGGAACAAAGCCCAAGTACAGCCCCCATGTTCAGCGGTGATGTGCGACGTTTCTAATAACTGGTTTGAAAATGGACGCGGTGTGTTTACAATGTAGCTCCGCTGTCTGATGAAGCCGGAAACCACAGGTTAGTTTCACATTGAACATTTCAAAATAAAACGTCGGTCTTTCACGCTGACAAAATAAAGGAAAAAATGCAAAATATAGTAATGAAAATGTATTTTTGAGAAGTCAGTAGCATAATTATAGATACATAAATATATAAATAGATGATGTGAAATTGCAAAGTTATTCTTATTATTTATCATTTTGCAAAACACTCAAGTTTTTAAAAGTTACATGTAAACAAAACAAATGAAATTCTCTTCAAATAATGTTAACCACAGAGCTCATTTTATTCATAAATATTCACTCTCTTCAAAACCTCTTTTCTTTAAGGACTACAAACTCAACAGCTCCCCCCACTGACCAAATCTTGTTTGTATGGCCCTTTAAGAATGGAAACTTCCAGCTTGTTTTTCACAGCATTATTGTTTCTTGCTTCATATTCATTGTTTATGTTATTCTGTGTTTTGTGGGCTGCATTAATCTGGGATTATATAGTTTTTAATTGTGTTATGTTTATTTAAAAATATTATATTTAAAAAGATCATTACACATTCATATAAAAAGACCACTTTTGTTGTCTTCATGGAAACGGGATTACATGGAATAGAATAGAATAGAATAGAATTAGTTGAAGCTATTACATTTTTTTTTAAATAGAACTGATTAAGTATAAGCTTACTTTTGATTTTAACAATCTCTTATATTACTTCTTGAGAGGTAGTCATTTTATTTGTCAATAAGAGGCTTTAAATGCAATATAACAAATGCTCCAAAATTATTTCCAAATCAGTTGTACCTTGTAAATACAGAATGAAAATTAATTAAAGAACAATCACCTTTAAAATCAGTGCTAATTTAAAACAACAACAACAACAACAACAAAACTACATCCTTAAACAGTAAAAGATGTGTTATTTTGTAACATCTGTTCATTTCACGTTTAATAATGTAAATGGTGATCAGAAATTGTGCAACTACAGCCATAAATACACTTGGTCACTTTCCTCTTTTATGTTCTTATGGTGAAATCAAACATCTACATCATTAATGCATGAAAAATTATTCAGTAATGAAATAGGAACCAAGAAAATCTGGAGTCAGGAAACAGCTGTACAGTCATTGAAGTCAAGCTGTTGGTGAGTCAGGTAATTGGCACTGAGGCAAATGATTAAATAAAAGGGAGGTCTAGAATATCTGTGTTCTGAGAAATTTGTTCAGGGAAATGTTATTGGTCATGATGTGAGTGTCAGATTTGCATGCACTATTATTAGGAACAGCACATGATTTTTAATAGCAATAAAAAAATTTCCACCAAGATCATGTTCCTCAGCATTAAGTCAACATAATCTTGCTCTTTAGTAGCTAGTAATTTGTAAAGGATTAAACATTTTCATTTTCCATTTTCATGCAGCCAGTAAAAAAATGATTTCTATCTCTAGGCTTATTTGTGAGATGAAGCAGAAGTGATGCTTTACATAAGAGCTGTGATTGGCCCAGTATGTCTTATGAAAGGGCCGCCGTTCTCTGTGATACACTTGGTCAGTCATTACCACATCCCAGGGAAAGTGACAAGTGACAAATGTGTACTTCTGGAATCTGATCATTTCCATTTTAAAGCTTATATGTATTACATACAAAGTTTCATGCTGTCCGTGTCTCCTTGTATTCCAAGTAGATAATACTAATTATATTAGTGGATCTCAAGAAAGATTAAGGACACTGTATTCTAATTCTATCAAGCCACTGTTTGTCACCATCACATCAGAACCCATAAGTGATAGTTTAAACTGAGTACTAGTGTTAAACAGAGAACAAAATAGAACAGCAAAACAAGCATCAGTACTTAGTTCTTCAAAATGAATTCTAATTAATACTAATTTTGATCAGACCATTCTGGTCATTTGTTTGAACAAATTTGGCCCACAAATTTCATCCTGTTGTTTGCATGACAACAGGTAAAATTACCATATCATTATGCAAAGCAATGTGTCCACAGTTTCACAGACAAGGCTTAAAGGGTTAGTTCACACAAAAATGAAAATTCTGTCGTTAATTACTCACCCTCATGCCGTTCCACACCCGTAAGACCTTCGTTAATCTTCGGAACGCAAATTGAGATATTTTTGTTGAAATCCGATGGCTCCGTGAGGCCTACATAGGGAGCAATGACATTTCCTCTCTCAAGATCCATAAAGGTACTAAAAACATTTTTAAATCAGTTCATGTGAGTACAGTGGTTCAATATTAATATTATAAAGCGATGAGAATATTTTTGGTGCGCCAAAAAAAACAAAATAACGACTTATATAGTGATGGCTGATTTCAAAACACTGCTTCAGGAAGCTTCGGAGCGTAATGAATCAGCGTGTCGAATCAGCGGTTCGGAGCGCCAAAGTCACATGATTTCAGCAGTTTGGCGGTTTGACATGCGATCCGAATCATGATTCGATACGCTGATTCATAACGCTTCCATAGGAGCAGTGTTTTGAAATCAGCCATCAATATATAAGTCGTTATTTTTTTTTTTTTTAGTACATTAATGGATCTTGAGAGAGGAAATGTTATTGCTGGCCATGGAGGCCTCACTGAGTCATCGGATTTCAACAAAAATATCTTAATTTGTGTTCCGAAGATTAACGAAGTTCTTACGGGTGTGGAACAGCATGAGGGTGAGTAATTAATGACATTATTTTCATTTTTGGGTGAACTAACCCTTTAAGCCTAGCCCCAGACTAAAATGCATGTTTGAGTTGCATCTTGCACTGACATATCTTAAAGGGGACATATCATGAAAATCTGACTTTTTCCATGTTTAAGTGGTATAATCGGGTCCTCGGTGCATCTACCAACCCAGAAAACTTGAAAAAGGACAACCCAGTAACTTTGTTATGGCAAGCCTTCCTCTGCAAGCATGTGAAAAAACGACCCGCTCAGATTTCGCTCCCCTAGTGACGTAGGAAGGGGATATTATTATAATATTACCGCCCCTTAATCTGCACGTTTCCACCCACGGCACCATCATTTTGTTTTTGCAAGCGAAAACAGTGTACGAGTTCTAACACCATGGCAAAAGTTCAGCAAAGCATGCTAACTGTTCTGTCGTTGGCTGCACAGTTGAGCACAGAACACTATTTAGAGTCTCGTTAGCTTGGAAAGCCTGCAAGCTGACCCTGGCAAGCTCAATTGCTAAAAAAGGAGTGTTTCTGTCCGAGCGATATTTTGAAAAAAAAAATGTTAGACCATTCACAGCATTTGTTAGCAATCATAAACGTTAGCCTGGTGTGTATGGATCTGTTTGGCAAACAGGTACGCTATGTATAGAGGGCGTTCATACTAGTTTTGCACAAAAGATTAACATGACGGCACATGAGTTGAATCAACTCCACAGCAACTACATAAATTTATCCACTAACCATTCAGAAACGTCCATATGCATTCTAAAAGTTGTAACTTCTTCCTGAGTCTCTCCATCAGTGTCTGACTCCGGTTTGAACAATGTAAGGCTGAACACAGTTACTGACAATCATAATTTTGGCTGCGTGAGATTCTCCAGCTTTGTTGTTGAGCAACCGAAGCATGAGCTGTTAAAGCTCCACCCTCTTTTGGGAAGTGCCAGGGGCAGCAGCTCATTTGCATTTAAAGGGACACACACGCAAAATGGCATGTTTTTGCTCACACCCAAATAAGGGCAAATTTGACAAGCTATAATAAATGATCTGTGGGGTATTTTGAGCTGAAACTTCACAGACACATTCTGGGGACACCAGAGACTTATATTACATCTTGTGAAAAGGGGCATAATAGGTCCCCTTTAAAATATGTCACTGCCATTGTTTTGTCTCAAGATGCACACTGCAATGTTTTTTTGTTGTTGTTTTTCCCAAGGCATGTTTATAAAAGCTACTTAAATGTTTTAATAGTACTAAGGCGTAATCCTGGCTTAATCTAAGCCCTGTCTGTAAAACCAGGCCCTTATAAGTCATATTGCTTTAATATTCAAATTTACATTGGTAACTGCAATTTCTCCCTCTAGTTCCTCTACCATCTGCCTTTTCTCAAGAGAGCTGGGTTGCCTTTTTCATAGTTAATCACCCCTTCATAAATTTTTCAGAGAAAAACTCTTTTTTTTGTCACTCTTTTAGATCAATACTCTTTTGGACTACAGACATCCTCTATCACTTCATAATTAAACACATGCCTTTGGGACACCAGAGTTCATTTTATTTTTGGAATTGACAAATGGGATGAAGTCGCTGCCATGTGGCCGTGTGGAGCAGAATAGTACAGAGGTGATTATCCTCAGCCAGTTCGGAGGGTTACCGTTTTGTTTGTTAAAGAGGTTGATTGTGATTGCATAAGGTGTTTAAGGTAGTAGTAAGAGACAGATTAAAGTTTGACCCGCAAAGCGGAGGGTCACCCAGTTAGTGTAGTAAAAATAGAGTATGAAGTGTCAAGTTTGATTATGAAAGAACTATAAATGAAAGCCATGTGCGAAGGGGTATATGTAAATATTGCCATTCACATATTAAATAGGCCTATATAATTATGTAAGTGTGCACAAATTATAGACTTAAATTGGGACACTTTTGCCATTGAGACCAATTATCCTAAATGAACCCTCTCTCTCTATCTCTCTATACACACACACACACACACACACACACACACACACACACACACACATATATATAAATATATATATATATATATATATGCAAAATACACAATTCATAGATAAATAAACATATAGTTAACGGACAAATAAACACTTTTCTGTGTCTGACAGGCAGCGTTTGGCTATGCGCGCTCTCGCGTGATGTCAGCGGCGCGCGGGGTAGTTGTGCTCGCTCGCGCTGGACTCAGTGTCAGAGAAGGAGAATCACGACGAAGATGGTCTCAATATGCGGAGTTCCCCCCGCGGATAGCCTCTGTTGGTACTGATTCGGAGTGTTCTCCCGGATAACTCCGCTTCGAGGAGTTGCTTCGTATTCGGAGTGAGTAAAAGCTCTGTTGCAGGACTGTCATAAGACGGACAGAGAGGGTTAGAGATGTGTCAGAATCGAATGTGGAGAGCATCACTGCGCGCTTTGAAGTTCTTTATGTGCACTGGTCTGTCCAGATGCTCACTGATGCATTACAGCTGTCCGTTCATTTAAATGATAGGACAGTAAGAAAATGAATGAACCACGTGTTATAAATGCGTATGGATGGTAGTTAAACAATCCCAGTTGTCGTAGGGAAAATCTATTGTTCCTGTTCGAATTTCATCTGCCAGTTTATATTCACTGTGACCATGCAATATACGCGCCAGAGTCAGACACATGAAGGAACGGACTATATTAAGAGAATTTTTATTTATTTATATCTATTTATTCAACGAATGCAACTGAATGAATGCATTTATGGAAGGTTTTCATGATGAAAAGACAAAGATAAAAGGTTATGCTAGAAGAACTGAACTATAGGCTTTATTTTCTTTTTCATTTGACTTCATTTTTGTGTGGTGTCGGCTATAGGTGTCTGAAATCACACTGACCTTGGATTTGATGTAGTCTTGTAAACCAGATTAAATGTATTCTCTTATAGCTGGTTTCTAACTGATCTTAGATGCTCCATGCTGATAGACTATATTGGACCATGCAGCAACAAACTGGTCTTTCCAGGTTAAGTCAGTCAAATTGTTTTTTAGAACATGATTGCTGGTCAACCAGCTAATGTGGACCAGCTAGAAACATGTTTCAAAACAGCTTAAACTGGATTTTCCAGCAGGATTATTACAGTTGTAATATATGAATGTGTAAATGATTAATCTCCATCTCCAGTAATGCTTCATGGTTGTAAATTAACAAAAAGCCAATATAAAGTTAGTGTCTGGGCTAAGCAGTACATTCCTTCTAAAGTTGTTTCAAAACACAAACAGACTACACTTATTAAATTTCTTTTTTTCTGTTTTATGTCTGTTAATTGAATTAATTAGTTTTCCTGTTTAAAAGCCCTGGAGAGTATGAGCAGAACTGATATTGTGACATTTGTGATCATTTAGTTGCTAAGTTAAAGGTGGTTAAAGTTGCCTAGGAGACACAGCAGTTTCATTATCTTCTCATCTAGAGGCATTTACTCAAACGGGCACCGTGTCCTTTCCACTATAACGAGTTTTGCATTTACATTCTGGCATAAGGGCCCTTTGTTCGTTGCTATGGATGCTGTCTTTTTTTGTATACTACTGTATATTGGTGTTGTTGGTAACAAAAGATTGTCATGTTGCTGCACTGTGATAATGGATGAGCCTCCGGCAGAGTTAAATCACACATGAAATTACACATTGATAAGTCCTATCTTTCCCCAGAACAGCTCAATGACCCCCACAAGATTTACTGATAGAGGGCAGGATCTGGTTTTCAAAGGCTGTCATTACACAGCACACTTAATTATATAATAATAACAACCTGTATGCTAAGAATTAAGGCTATCTTCTGTTTTCTATATTTAACCAGTGGATAAATTTCTAATTGCTTGAGCAAGTTTGTCCGAGTCATGCCGAAAACAGATTTCCATACATCAAATCTCATAATAAATTGCTGCGATCTAGAAGCCACCCTTCTACATCAATCAGTCTCGACTGCAGAATGTGTCTCGGTCACAAAGAGGTGTGTGAATGTTGTGTCATGGTACAGTAGAGCATCTCCTGCTGGGTGCCGCCCATGGAGAATCTATTTTTAATTGGCCTTGTTGATGATAACAGAAACTTTGCAGTAGCGTTTGCCTGTTCGTAAAGTTAATTGTGCTCACGGGACTAGACAGTATCGTTTGGCACAGTTTATTTTCTCCATTACCGCTGGTGCTGCACATTCACACTTGCTCGTCTGCTTTCACACATATGACAGAAGACGGGCAATTAGACAAAAAAAGCAGATTTGATGCCCAGACTTGTTGTTTTAGTTCTTTAGGCTATTTTAACATGTATTGTTTTGACAAAATGCCTAGAAAATCACAAGCCAGAAATAGTTCAATTACATGAAAGGATCGTGACGGTGATACGTTGTTCATATCAAAAGCATTTTGAATGTGAAATATCTTGAAAATCATAGTACTGTAAGAAACTGAGCCGTGATGCAATTACAGTAAAATGCAGCTCCAATGTTTTTTTTGTTTTGTTTTTTAATATTAAAATAATCTTATAGAGATTATGGTCCAATTCTCACTATTAACTAGCTATTGACTATAACTTTTGCCTCAGTAAACTCCTAATTACTGCTTATTAATAGTTAGAAAGGTAGCTGTTAAGTTTAGGTATTGAGTATTGGAATTGGGTAGAATATGGTCATGCAGAATAAGGCATTGATATGTGCTTTATAAGTACTAATAAACAGCCAATATCCTAGTAATATGCATGCTAATAAGCGACTAGTTAATAATGAGAATTGGACCCTAAACTAAAGTGTTACTGCATTTTTAAAGCTAATCTTAGGTTGATTCCCCCTAGAAGTTTTTCAAAACATTGCTCTGTTCTCATCCAGCCATGGCAACAAAACCTCAACCAATGGTGCGAGTTTGGAGGCAAGTCTGTCTGTTTATTGACCAATGGCAGGCAGGGGGAGTGTTCTGGAAAAATGTTTGATAACAGTCAAGATTACACACTTCAACTTTACATTTGTCGGTTATTTCACATTTACCTCAGGAGTTTGAGGAGGATTATAAAACAAACTCAATGAGTAAATTGAAACATATTATTACGACAAAGCATTGGGAGCTTCAGGTGCCTATTTGTAACACAGTCTTTTATAGTCTTTTAGAGCAGGCATTTAGAAAGATTAAACTGATTTAAACCGACAGTATGCAACAGATCAAAATTTGGCCTTGAAGAAGCGCAGCCTCTCTTTTCTCTTTTAACAGCTGATATTCATTCTGTTTCAGCCTCCCTCAGAGTATCATCAAGGCTCTAGTGAAAGGCATGACAGCTTCTGTTCAAGTGTTTCACTGGCGAGATCCCAAGAGAGCTCAACTCTCCATTCATTCCACCAATTGGCCCAGGCATTACATAAATATTCTCCTGTAAACAAACAATAGAAAGCATCGCAGCATGCAACACAATCACAGATAGTTATTACCAGTAACTTTTGTACACAGTGCAACTTACAGTACAACTACTATACATTTCCCCGGCATTTACTGAATTATAGACGTGTAATACTTAAACAACTTATCATGTTTTTTTCTTATAGACATTTTTGACCATATTTAATTTAATTTAATTTAAAGAATTGGGTAATTAATTTGTGGCACCAAACTAAGTATTTGTGAAACATAAATTCATTAATAAAACCTTTTAACCATAACCCTGTCATTCGAGTATTATTTAATAAATAAGGTTCAAATGGGCTTCTTATAAAAATTATGGGTAACACTTTAGTATGGGGAACAATTCTCACTTTTAACTAGTTGCTTATTAGCTTGCATATTGGCCATAATATTTATAAAGCACAAATTAATACCTTATTCTGCATGACCATATTCCACATCCCTTAATCCTACCCCGTTCCTAAACTTAAATGCTACAACAACTACCTTACTAAATATAAATAAGCAGTAAATAAGGAGTTTATTGAGGCATAAGTCGTAGTTAGTGAATATGTGTTCCCCATACTAAAGTGTTACCAAATTATGATTAAAAAAAAAAAACATTTGGTAACACTTTCTATGAAGACCATGCTTATAATGATTTATAGGCCCATTTATACTTATTTATAAGTAAGTATCTATTCTATAAATGTATTTATAAAGCCTCATTAAGACCTATACCGCATTATAAGAACAGTTATAGATACATTTATATTATTTTTATAATTACTTGTAAGCCATGCATTTTCTTTGTGCATGCTCATAATCCATTATACAGTGATTTATAAATGATCATATGTAAAATAGTTCCAGAGACATTTGTTTGCTGTACCAATTAGTTATTAATTATGTCTTTAATGGCTAATGTTTGCATTAGAGGTCATGAAAGGTAATTTTGATGTGTTAATATCTATATCTCCTCAGCCATATGCAAGGTATTGCTTATAGAAGTTTGGAATTATACTTTAAATATTGTTAAGTATTGTATACTTAAATATTCTTGCAGTGTTTTGCAAGTATCAATGGATTATGAGCATGAGCATTGAAAAAGCAAATGCATGACTTATAATTAATTATATAAATAATATAAATGTAACTATAACTGTTCTTATAATGCGGTATAGGTCCTAATAAGTCTTTATAAATATGTTTATAAAATAGTAATACTTGCTTATAAATAAGTATAAATGGAGCTATAGTTCATTATAAGCATGGTCTTCATAGAAAGTGTTACCAAACATTTTAATGTATTAGAGTACATCACTATTTTAAATTACTTCTGAAATACGCAAAATCTTTGAAAATGTTTTGGTAGCAAAATTACATGAAGATTTATTTCAGTTTTTCACCGTATATAGTAAGGGAACTTACTGTTAACCAATTAACAGGTATTTACCATAGTTTTTTACAGTCTTTTACCATTAAAAAGTATGATAATCTTTGGTCTCGGCCAAAGTAAGAATTTATATATAACATAAATATTTTTTTGTATACCCTTTTTTATGACTGCAGGTGTATTGTGGCGGTGACACTGATGGATCAGCGGTAGTTCGCAGAGGTGCACATTACTAATGACGTGTGGGCTTTTATGCATCTCACCATATGGGGTACATCATGTGGTGTTCCTCGTTCAGTAAGGTGTTAAAGACCACACAGTGTTCTAGTGATACGGCCTAATCCTAGGCTCTATATAGCAGGGCTTGTTGTATAAAATCTAGCACCGGAGGGTTATAAAGTGTCAGAGGTTTCACTGTTATCTGTTATCTGTTATCTTAAATCACCGGATTTGAGGTCATCATCATATTGAACCTAAAAATACACCGCAACAATCTAGGGACCAAGATATCCCGGCTTTGAGTTTGATCTTCCCCTGCTAACTGTCAAAACGCCTTGCACCAAGACAACAGCTTATTTTATTGTCTGCACTGAACTGTATGTACCGTATGTCAAGTAAATAAAACAGATTGTTGCATGTTGTGAAGCTTTACAACTCTCACTTTCTGTCAAATAAAGCCTGTGTCTGTGTTTGCGCTGGATAAATTGTCTGTGGCGGGAGAATAAAGGGTCACATTCACAAGGAGCTCATATCGATCTTACACTGGAACCCTAGCAGATGTGAATTATTTATGAAAGCAGTGTCTTCATGCATGGCACACTATGTGTGTCATAAGCCTAGACTGTAGGTGTACGGAGAAGTGTTGTAAAATACGATCAATGCTGTTTTAAAAGACCTGTCTTGCATACATTTCATGTTTGGCTAAATGCAACATAGTGAAAGTTTTATAAACCCGATGATGTCTGTGTTAAGCCCCACTCACATTCTGACAGCGATTTTTTTGCTGTCACTCATGTCACCAAAAATCATTGCTCATGTCGCTAGAAATCGGCATCTCTTACTAAATAAATAAATAAAGAGAGATAGGAATATAATGGAGCGTGCCATTAATGATTCTAGTCAGGGCTTGACATTAACTTTTTTGCTCACCAGCCACTGTGGCTAATGGTTATTAGCCAAAGTTACTAGCCACTCAGCATTTTTACTAGCAATACAATTTTGACATCGATACCGTGGGGGGGGGTAAACACAGTCACATAACTGACTGTGTTTACATGAATGCCCGCCAAGACCAGCATTTTGACATTATTTTGTGTGTATCTGACTGCTTAAATGCAATAAGCATCCAAAAAGAACTCAATTTAGTACTGAGAGGAGGCTTAATGTGCGAGAACTGTGGGCTCAATCTGCAGGGAATGAGAAAATTATGTGCAATTCTCGCATACCACGCCAACATTCAAGCCCTGTAACACCAACAATATTCATTCAGAGCAAATGAAACAAGTGAGTGAGGGGAGGCGGGTTTGTGTGTCAGCTTGCTGTTGGAGAGATGAGAGAGTGAGAAAGCGCAGCTGGTATCGTGTATCTATTCTGTGGAAAATGAGTATTGGAAGCATTTCTGATATTTCAGTATATGTATCGAAAAATCAATATTTTTGACACTACATTGCACAATTTATTATTTCAGATGCCTTTTTAAAAGGCTACATCTGAAAAAAATGTATATATTATATATAAAATTCAGCACGATAAAAGTGGCTAGAAGGAGTGACTGCGTTACACGCCACTGCTTAAATTCATCCGCATTTGGCAGGTTGGTGGGTGTTAATGTCAAGCCCTGTTTCTAGTAGTAGGCATACATACTTAAAAAAAAAAAAAAAAAAAATTCTACACAGACTTTTCAGTCTTTGCTTTTGATTAGCTAAAAAGGACTGGTTCGTGAGAATAATTTGTTCATTGGTTGCACTGTATGATTTTAAATCATTAGAAAGAACTGACTCATAATAGTCATATAGTTTGAGAGTCGGACTGTACTGGTTGCGTTGATTCACTGAAAAGTAATTATACTCTTAAAAATAAAGGTTCCGAAAGGGAGTTTTTGCAGTAATGCTATAGAAGACCCATGTTGGCTTTTAGTGAACCATTCTCAAAAGAACCTTCTTTTTTATTAGTGTGAAGAACATTTTAATACATTATTTCCACTATAAAGAAACTTTTGTGCAATGAAATGTTAAAGGTTCTTCATGGAAGGTTCTTCAAGCCAACATTTTATTTTATTTTATTTTTTTGTCAATGGAAAGCATAAGCATCAGTCAGTTCTCTTTTCCCAATCATAATAATGAATGATTTCTAGTCGTTTTGTTGTGTCAGTGTGAACAGAACTTTTGTGTTGCTAACAGTATGTGGCTCTCAAAGTTTAGGATTTAGGAGCTATCATAGCCTAGCCAAGCAAAAAATGAGCAATTTTGCGCATTTAGGTGTAAGGTTACCTGATAATATTTCCCCTCTAATGGAACAATTTTAGGGCTCTAGATTGAAGGTCATGTTTCTATGGGTGCAAGTTCCTTATGACTGCATTTCTATTGATCAGTGTTAGTTTGCCTCCCTCTCCTTTCTTGCCATTTTCTATACAGCTGGTCATAAATCTTTTAAAGGTGTTTTTATACTGTATAGTGGTAGCAGCATCAAAATCTGTGCCAAGCAACAGCGAAGAGCCAACTAACTCTCAGGCTGATGAATTTTTTTTTTTTTTAAAAGCTAGCATGGACATTTAATGATTAGAAGCATTTAAGTGTAGCATATATTGATTTGCAAAATAAAGCTTCAGATAAATGAACCAGATTGATTTAATGTTGTAATAGGCTGCCTTTTGTGAAATCTCTCCCATGCAGTTTCACTTAGATGTTCTGTGAAATAAAGAAAGTCCATTTACTTGCTCTGCCTGTCTTGTCGTTTGTTACTGCACATAGAAAACATTGCACACTTTGGAGTCAGCAAAATGGTTGGTTGAAGCCGGTTAAAAGAAGCTATAGCAAACCTTTAAGATGCATGGAAATTGTTCTACGAAATAGATTTGTTTTTCACAGTGGAATATCCCTGTGAGACTGTTCTAATGCTTTATAATACTGCAATGTTTTGTACAACTAGATTTGAACTATTTTGTGAAGAAAATGTGAGTGATGCTTATAGTCTCAGTTCTGTTTTCTATTTGTTGTTGGGTCAAGGTGGTTTGCCAAATGTCTCATCAAATCAATCTTCTATAAAATGTTCTGATTTCTAGATCCTTCCATTGAGATTTTTGTCCCAATTTATCATCTGTCCAATGAAAAATTGTAAGTTATAGATTGATTATCAAAGTAATAGCACACATCTTTACAACAAGCTGCACTATTTAAGATAGCATTCATGTTTAGTTCAATGAAATATTAGTGATGCTTGCCTTGGCAAATAATCAAAACAATCAACACTGCAATCAGTCCTTATTGAAATATAGTTGCAAAAATCATGCCATTTCTGATATACTTGATTGTTACAATTTTACAGATGAAATGATTCTGTTGCAACTGGCTTGTAAAAGCCTAGAAATAATATGGGATGATATAGTTAAATGCTTGATGTTCTGTATCATCAGTCCAAATCTAGTTTTGGATAATGTCAAATCTGATTGATGCCACTTTGCCTTTCTTTGGTATTTCAGCAGCGTCCGGTGCACATTGATGTTGCGTCATTGAGCACGATCTTTGTTTGGGGAGGCAGATAGCCAATGGGAAAATCATTCCCTGGGGATGCACTGTGCAGGGAACCAAGGTCTGCTTTTGAAACGTGAGAAGATGAATCACATGTAATCTGCGCTTTGTACTTCTAGCCCACACGTATGGGCTTTGCCCTCAAGCGCCTGGCATCTGCTATTAATAGGCAAAGATTAAAACCTTTGTTGTCCAGCTAACCTACAGTTCATCTTCAATTTGCTGCTGCTAAGTATGTATCTGATCCTCTGTAGATGATTGGATGTGACTTGGCTTGTGTTATTTATGGCCGTACATGTGATGTGATGCAGTAAACAGCTTTGATAGCTATGGGTATGGCTGGAGACGTCGCTGTAGTGCAGCGCTAATTGGCTTTGTTCGCCATGCACAGATGTGTCGGAAGTAGTCGGATTATTCGAATGAGTGACCAGTAGTTGAATTGATTCAATCAGACCTCATTTAGACCTTGAAAATTAAATCTGTTACAATGTAAGGAAATTTTGATGCATTTGAGGTTTAAGGATGCTGCAGTCAGAACATTATTTTCAAAGGTCTGAGGTGGAATAAAGACCGGCAGATCAAAAATGTGTGACAAGGGAATGCTTGGAGCCATTTCATCTGACACAGCTGGAGCTCTTTGATAGTTGTAGTGTGGTGGCTGTTCCTTCAAGCATTAATGGCATAAATCCTCCTCAATTCCTTCTGTACTAGAAATGTTTGTTATGAGTAACTTAAACCAGTCTTCCTACACAAACTAGTTTAGCTGGCTCCCAGACTGTTGTTTTCATAATTGTTGGGCAGACATGTCTCTTTCCCCTTTGAAGCACATGAAAGAATCTGTAAAAAGTACTGACGACCATAATTAAACTCATCAAATTTATTTAGGCTATAGCTTGATTGAAGTCATGCTCAACCTACACTGTAAAAAATGATTGTGATTTTACAGGTAAAAGACTGTAAAATCATGAAAGTAAAAACCTGTTAATTGGTTAACAATACGGTGAATCACTGTAATACATCTAACTTTACATAAATTTACAGTTTTTGGAAGTGAAAAAGAACAAGTCATTGTATAATTTACAGTGAAAAACCATAAATTCCCCCACTTCACATTTCATGTATTTTCATTCTACGTTTTTTCTTAGTTTTTTCTAATCATTTATGTACATTACAGTTTTATGTTACATCTAATGTTGTTAAATGAATGTTTATTGCATTACTTTAGTGTCATTTGTGTTACCATGATGGTGTTTAGTATTTGTGTCAATGACATTATGCACATTTAATATATTAGTATTTACCTTCTCAGTTTGTGGAAAAGCTGCTTGTGATGATCTTTGATTCATCATGTTTCTGTCATCACCATCTGTTTTTGGTGGATGTCAGTATATTACAAAGGTACAAAACAGATATTAGTATAGGTTGGTATATTAACATTTTATCAGTTAATGAAATATGTTTTTTTGACAGTAAATATAAGTTAAATCTGTAAAACCTAAAATGTTGCTACAGTAAATTTCTGGCAACCACAGCTGCCAGTTTCTTTTCAGCTTTACAGTGAATGGATGAAAAGAATGATTTGCTTTGCTGTCATTTCTGGGCAAACGCATATGATGTTTATCGCAACAGAGTCTCTTAGATTTGTAGACATGCTCTCAGATTCAGTACTATTCAGTAACATAAACGCACAAATTGATAATCCCTTATCGTCACATACTGACGTAACCATATATCTAGGTCCTTTAAAACCTGTAGAAAGAATCGACCCAAAAAGAATGAAAAAGAATCGAGTCACTGAATCTGAAGCCCTACCATTTGTTGCGCGCTACAAATAGTGAAGTCAAGCATATTTCTCACTAGTGAAGCTGAGTTAGTAGGGTTACTAGTTTTTTCAGTCATGCAGCTTTTCATTTATAGCTATCGCTTAGTGAATCAGCTGGAATCATTTGAACAGTTCGCGATAGCGCTGAATCGTCTAGAGCGGATTATCACTCATGAACTGTTTAGAACACAGAGAACAAAGACAGCGCTGAATGAAATCAAGTTTTTAGGCTACAAGTACCTGCGTTCTATAATTTGTCAGCGCCTCAGCAGTGAAGACTTTCAATCAAGTCACTGCGTCTGCTGCTGCTTGTGGACGGTTTGTACTGCAGGTAAAGACAAAATACTGCCAACAAAGGATTACCATGTTATTACCTTGTTTTTTTTGGATATGTGCCGTGGTAATACCATGGTATTCTTTGAAGTACCTTGGAATACCATGTAAATATAATAATGGAAAAAGTTGAATCGTTCCCCACAGGTGAATATTAGGCCACATGGGATAAGAGAGGTGTCCAGATTAACTTAAGTAGCAAGAAACCATTGTTTGATGTGCTTAAAAATCTATCTAAGTTAAAAGATGTGGCCTTAAAATAGTCCTGCTGTTGGATATGATGATTTAATTGGTGTTTTGAACCTCAGGCTTTTATAAATATTCAGATATTCAGTGTAAAATCTAACATTTTAATTAATCATGACGATGACCAGTAGCTCCAAAACCGTGTTATTTGACTGTGTGTGAATCATGTATATTTTTACGGCCACTCCGCTGGTATGTCTACAGATGTACAATTTCAGTTGTTGCATTTGTTGATTATAAATATATTTCATGTGATTCTAAAAATTATATATAATTAAGAGTTCAGTCTTATTAAAAATTGATTGTTTTTCTATTGCTACTAATATTTGCGTATCCTATATATTTCTATGCTTATTAGACTACCACATTTTACAACATGCTAATTACAGCAACATGCAAAGGTAGCTGCTTATGTATGCGGGGAAGCTCGCATATTTTAGAACAGAGCTGATGTCTTTTGACCTGGGAAAGACTAGTTTAATGGCTCAGATTCTGCTCAGGGAATAGCTGTCAAAAGCTTTATCATATCTGTTATTGAAACTGCACAACAGAGCAGTCAAAACAGTGGCGCTCGCTTTGTGCACTTAGAATCAATCAAAAAGATACCAGGACTGAGAACAACTCGAATATAGAAAATAGTTTTTGTGTTTTCATATTAATTTTGAAGATCCTGAGAGTCAATATTTTGACAACATTGTCAGCAAACAAGAATTACTTCATATGCTTTCAAAGATGGATTTGTCTGTTATTTGCACACAGTATTGATATTTTCGCAGCTGTGTGACAGTTATGGGAATGACAAGTGAAGGTACAGTATGTTCAGCTGGATTTATTATGTACACCCACCACGAAGTTATGAGGTCTTGACCTACACTCCCTCAAGAATCAAAGAGCAAATCCCATAGATTATTTATGTTGCAGCCACATAGCATCATCAAAAGATTAAGAGTGGGTGGTATGACCAAAAGCTTTTGTAATGGTATGAGTAATTTCCGGAGAGATATTATTTTTGCTGGAACTCGAAAAAAGAAAGAAAAAAGTGGTATATACACCACCATTTAAAAGTTGGGGACCACTAAGATTTTAAAAATGTTTCTGATTTTAAAAAGCAGTTCTGAAATATTGACAGTTGTAAAATGTAATTTATTCCTGCGATGGCAAAGCTGAATTTTCAGCATCATTACTCCGGTCTTCAATGTCACATGATCCTTCAGAAATCATTCTAATACTGATTTGCTGCTCAGGAAACATTTCTTCTTGAACAATAGTGTATATATTAAATAACCAAGTATTTTTAGATAATCTAGTGAAATAAAAACCTCACAAATAAAAGGATAATGCTTGATCATTTTATCATTTTATTTGGACTTAATGCAAACCAAAAGATACGATTTCAAAGACAAAAGATTCAAAACAGTGAAACTAATATAAAATGGATAGCTGTGACTCATAAGGAGATATTTTCCATACAATTAAAAGTGAATGTCAAGCTCCAAAAATGACATAAAGCAATTAAAAGAAGTGCATACAACTAATGCTCTATATCCCAAGTCTTGTGAATAGCTTTGTGTTAGAAACAAATCAAAATTTAATCTGTGACACGTTTTGAAATGCCATATTTGAATATGCACAAATATGACATTTCAGTCTGTTCCTCACACAAAGCTAACATATGGCTCTAGAAATCTTGGAATATAGCACTCAATTCATATGGATTACCTTAAAGTCACCATGAAATCAAAATATACAATTCTTGTTTTGTTTTGTTTTTTTATGTAATTTTGCAGTATTTATCATAAATGATTCATACGTGCACATCATTATTTTTTTTAATTTCATGTGCTCTTATAATCTTTGATCAAAATAGCTTTCCCTCCCTCTTGCAGCAACATCTCTTCTCCGATGACGTTTTAACTGGCGCGAGGGTGGGACAACCTGTCACTCACACGACATCACAGCAATAGCGAACCACAACCATCCAATCAATTTCAGACTAACAAAATCAACCTACATTTCTTTTTCTTTTCTTTTTTTTTTTTTTGAGAAGCCGTTTCACTCAGATGTATGGCACAATAGGGAAGAAAAGATTATCGCAACTTCCGTTTCATGCCGACTTTTTAATTCTAATGGTGACCTTATTGTCAATTTTGGAGTTTGACACCCCATTTACGTTCATCGTACTGAAAAGATGAAACACCCATTTACTATCATACCCTCCAGCTCTAGTGAAGACCAGCAGTGCGTGATGTATATGTGGCATTTATCATCAGGGTGGAAATAGGATAGTGAGGTTTCTGGAGTGACCGTGGTGTTGCAGACTTACTATTCACTGCTCATCCACTTATCTGTGTCAATGTAAGCCTCCTGAGAACGGAAACGCACAGTCATGACAGTCCCGCAGTAAGCTCGTTCGGAGGTCAGGCAGCTTTTTTAAGGATTGGTGGTTCTGAGGTTGCTTGGATTTATCTGGGTTTGACATTGATGCCCTAATCAATGTCCTATTAGCTGTTCTAGGTTGTATGAGTGATGGTTATGTTCAGGGCTGTCATCAGGAGTAGCACAACCACAAACCTCATCCTGGGTCCTGTGATAAGGGAGGAACAAAAATGAGTGTATATTGGCTGGGATCCACCCTTATTTTACCCTGGGCCAGTGAATTGAAAACATGGACCTGGTAAACCCTTCTTCTTCTTTTTTTCTTGTGTCAGAACTATACTGTTCAAAAGTTGTTGTTTTTTTAAAGAAATGAACACCTTTATTCAGTAAGGATACATTAAATTGCTCAAAAGTGACAGACATGTATAATGTTACAAAAACATTCTATTTCATATAAATGCTGTTCTTATTCATCAAAAATGTATCACGGTTTCCACAAAAATATTAAGCAGCACGTCTGATTTCAACATTGATGATAATCAAAAATATTTCTTGAGCAGCAAATCAGCGTATTAGAATGATTTCTGAAGGATCATGTGACAGCTATGTTTCCATCCAACTATTTTTATGCGCATTTTGGGATATTGCATAAAAAAATGCTGAATTGAAACGCCAAGATGTGCATAAATTCTAAAATTGCACATAAAAAACTTATGCGCTGAACTGAGTCAGATACATTTTTATCCAATAAGAAAACATGCGCATAAACTATGATGGAAACGCATTTACCGAATAAATTCCTCGATGCGCATCAAAAAAGACATGTGACTTTGCAATGGGACGGCATAACTGGACAAACCAGCAGACCGATCTCGTTGCACAGCATCTGAATGATACTGTGTAAGATACTTCTTTTAAAAACATTAAAACCTCTTACCGACCCCAAACTTTTGAACAGTGGTGTTTAAATATATAATTAAGATGGAACGCAATATATTCACTCCTGCTTCATGCTTTGCTGATTCGTTAATTAGAATAAATGATGACTGCATTTGTTTAAAAGCTGTTTGACATATATTGATGTTTCATTTGCAGTTGAACAGCTTTTGAACATGTTTCAGCTTTATTGAAAAAATTCTCATTATGGGATGTGCATATAGTCTTTCTTTTTTTGGTGCTTCAGTACTTTAAAACATCTAGGTCAGTGATTTTCAACAAAAATAGGTCGCATAATCATGCATAGTTGTGATTGCAAATAAATAGGCTTATAGTTAGGGCTGGGCGATATGGCCAAAAAAATTATCACAATAATTTTTTTTTCATTTCGGTCTGTATCGATAATTATCACGATAAATGTCAAATCTTTATTTCATTCAAGTGAAATGTTGTGAAACGCAGGTTCAGGTTATGTCCTGATTTTATTCTCTCTCTCTCACTTCTACTTTCTTGTCTCCAGTTTACTATTTAAAATAAAGGCAAAAAAACAAACAAACAAACAAACAAACAAAAAAAAACAGATTCCAACATAAATAGGTTGACATTGCCTCTTTGAAAACAAAGAACAAAATTACACAAGGCAAAATAAAATGTGGATGTATGATGTTTTTTGCGCAGTGAATTATTGGCTGCAGACGGCATGAAATCATCAAACGTTTTTTTTTAAACAAATTATTATAAATATTAGTGTGTCAGGGTTGGATTTTAAGAATATTTTTGTTTACTTTTGTGAACTGAAACAATTTGTTGAGTGTTGAATTGTCACTTGATGCCAAAAAGTGATACTCAAATATATATTTAGGGCTAGATTTAAGATTTATGTATTTTAATTGCATAAAATTTCCATCCATGTGGATTACACAGTTTAAACATACAAACTAATAAACTTAATGTGATGCATATTTGTCAATCATCCATTTTAACTTTCACAGCTAGCCATATTTTAACCATGTTCATACTTTTTAACTGAATAAAACATTTATAATTTACATTTACATTTACATATTTAAAAAAAAAATGATTTAATGATTTAAATACAAAAAAAACAGAACAGAAACTGTTCTCTTACCTCTTTCATACATACATGTTTCATGTACGACTGACAAATATACATCACATTAAGTTTATTAGTTTGTTTGTGTTAAAACTGTGTAATCCAAATGGATGGAAATTTTATTTGCAATTCAAATATAAATCTTAAATTTAGGCCTAAATATGTAACCACATGTTCAGGATTTTTTAATACATTACATTTTACCATAGATTATTCCAACTTTATGACTTTATGAGTGATGCATTTGTGTTCCTCATGCAAATGTCAACAGTCCTCCCAGCCCCAGCAAGTCAACACCTTTACGCTAGCGTTAGCCTCAGGTCATTGCTCTCGATAAATTGCTAGCTGTCCTGCCATCGCTTGACCTTACAAAATCCCAGAAAGGGGAAATGCACTAAAATAAACACCTCTGCACAACTGCAGAACCATCAAATCAGACAAGCTGCTTTCTCGCCGGCTTATCACACTAGCCCATGCTGTTGTAGGTCATATGCCACATTGTTCTCATTCTTATTGATTGGCAGTTAGTGTGCTATTATCATTAGCCAGGCTGAACAGATGAGTGAGTAAATAGGCAAGACCTTTAAATGCTAGGTGTTGGGAGACTTGCATGACGTCTCTCCTCCTCAAACAGTTCCTCTGACTCAGTTTCTGTTGTTTCAGACCTCAAAAGCAATGGTTTTGTTACATAACCATGTGCGAACAAGCTATTTATTTTCCACTGCCGTCATCGCAACAAAGTCACTGAGAGCTACTCTTGTTTCTTGTCAAGTCATGCTCTACAAGGTTGTGTGTTATCTTGTCGCAAGGCCGTGAAGAAGCCGTGTGGAAGATGAGATCAGGCCCTTGTCCTTGTCCCAGAGTGGAGATTATTTGGAAAAACCCAGCTCTATTTTCCCCCTCTTATATTGTTCACCTGGACAAAGGCCCACAGGGGCCCTTGGTATTTGGTCCAATAAATTTGTTTGTGTGATTTTTTTTTTTTTTTTCTGTGCTTATATTCAATAGCTGATATGAGTTTAATCTGTTTCATTTTAATTATTATTTATATTCATAATTGTCCTTTATTCCAGAGACCCTCTAAATGTGAACTAAATGCACTTTTGATAAGCAATCATACTATTAAGTGCTTCATTAGACAAAGCAAGATGTTGAATACTTATTTGCCATTGAGTGCTCTTGATTTAAATGCAATGATCTACTCATACTTCAATAAAGTAATCGCTTACTGTAGTATGAATGAAATTCGGATGTACTGCTGTACATCCACCATGTTGTTATGTGGCAGCAGTGTCAGTTGCGTCATTTCACTGCCATTCATAAATCCTCTCCCGTGGCTTCAAAGGATAGTAAAGTCGAATGCACACTTCAGAATCTCAGTGGAAGTAGGTCATCCGGGGACTTTTAGCCTACTGTTTTTCGAATACTATGTATTCGGACATACTACTCTGTTGCCATTATGTTTTTCACATACTATAAGTAGAAAAGTAGTACTCACCCTCATGTCGTTCCAAACCTGTAAGACTTTGGTTCAACTTCGGAACACAAATGAAGATTTTTTTAACGAAATCTGAGAGATTTCTGTCCCTCCATAGACAGCTACGCAGCTGACACTTTGACGCTTCAAAACGTTCATAAAGAAATCGTAAAACTAATCCATATGAATCTGAAGAGACTCGATTGCTTTATATAATGAACAGATTTAATTTAGGCTTTTATTCACATATAAACATTGATCAGAGAACATAAGCTCAACCGAACCTGCTTGACACGCCAGAACAAACCTCTTGCGGAAGCTCAAACGTGCTGTGTAACACAGGAGAATGAACATCATTGGTTCTCGCATGTCAAGCAAACATGCTTGAGCTTCTGTTTACCACAACTGATGTGTGAGTTGTTTACATGTGAATAAAAGCCTAAATTCAATCTGTTCATCATATAAAGCGATCGAGTCTCTTAAGAAAATTTGGACTAAACCACTCAATTCATATGGATTAGTTTTACGATCTCTTTATGAACGTTTTGAAGCATCAAAGTGTCAGTTGCGTAGCTGTCTATGGAGGGACAGAAATCTCTCAGATTTCATCAAAAAGATCCCATTTGTACAGAGCCACCGGACATGACATGCAGGAAAAAAATAGTAGTCTAAATCATGCGTACGATTTATTAATTCGTTCCCTCAATTTACTAAAACGTGTGCACAATTTATATTTCGTTCCCTCGATTTACTAAAACGTGCGCACGATTTACTATTTCATACTATTTCATTTCATGTGCATGATTTATAAATCGAGGGAACAAATTAGTAAATCGTGCGCACGATTTAATTTTTTTTCTTGTATGTCATTTGCAGGGCTCCGTACATTTGTGTTCTGAAGATGAACGTAAGTCTTAGGGTTTTGAACGACATGAGGGTGAGTAATTAATGAGAGAGTTTTCATTTTTGGGTGAACTAAAGGATTTTGTTAAAGGATTCTAAAATGATTTCTTTTTCTGAACATAAATTCATGCAAATAATGATGGTGGACTGAAGCTTTCATGAATTGTTTGTGAGTCAGTGAGTAGAACTCAGGAAGCAGATGAGTTTGATTTGTGAACAAATCATTTAGACTGGTTTTGTGAACTGGATCAACTGTTTCACTGAAATGATTCAGAAAAGATTCATTCATGAACCCAACGTCGCTAAAAAGGTCTAGAGTAAATGACAAGATTTTCCGTGAATAATTTCTTAAATATCAGTCACACAAAGCTATTGTATGATTTTGGAAGACTCAGAAAATAGTGCATGAGTCATATATAGACTACTTTTATGATACTTATGAAGCTTTTTTTGTGATTTTGAAGCTTTGCGGCCTGGATTATCTTTACAAATTCACCTTTCGTTTTCCTCAAAAGAGAGAAAGTAATTTGAGTTTGAAATGACATGGGGGTGTTTATTTTATGAGTGAACTATTCCTATAAAAAAGCAAATCATCACCACAAATTTTTTTCCCTTATTATGTATAATCCTTCGCGTTCATGCTTGTGAAAGCATCCCACCTTAGCCATGCTTAAAATCGGCCTTATAATACAAGGAGATTTAAATTGACTGTTTAACATTTTCACTTTTTATTTCAGTCACGTTTTTTTTTCATTTCCTTCATGCTCTTTGCAGTGTTGTCCATGAAAGGGAATGTCATTATATTTTTTTGAATTGAAGTGCAGATTGAACATCTAAAGCAGAAAATTAGCTGTAAGTGTGCCGAAAGGAAAGTGGCAAACGCCTCATCCTATCTGTTTGTGCTATTTTAAAGCTTGTTACTGGGCTGTACATGGATTAAGACCGGATTAACCTTGTTTGTTCTGACATTTAAAGTAATGTCTGTTTATATTTAACACATTTTTGTGCATGAACTTCACATCTGGGGTACATTCTGAATCGCCTTTTTGCATAGTGCTGTATTTTTAATATATATATGTGTGTATATATATATATATATATATATATATACACACATATATATAGAGATAGAGAGAGAGAGAGAGAGTTTTTACCACTCGTTGCCCGTACATGAATAAACAGACAGATTGTTTTGGACTTTTTGACCAGACACAGACGTCTCTGTGGGCCCATTCTGTGACTGGTAAACATGGTAAATGCACAGGTGTGTGCAGTAGCAGCTGCTCTGCTTTTGGTGCAAATCTCTGTTGCGGGGTTCACAAGAGGGCTTGACCTGGCAGAGCAAGCTGCTGCCCTTGTTGCTCAGTTCTGGTGCTGGTTGCTACGTGTTCTGGCTCAGGTGGCAGAGCTCTTCTCAGCCGAGAGAATTGTCCTGAAGCAGAACCACTTTGGCTAATTGTGAGATATCTTGTTTTTTGCCATTTTATTGGATGCAGAAGAGTCTGGATAGAGGTTTAATTGAAGAACTGATTTATTTAGGATAATTTGCTCACTCAAATGCAATATATATATTTCAGTCATGGCAATTCTTGGAGTGGATTAAATTCAACCAGCATTTATTGGCATGGGGCATGAAGTATACATGGCTTGATTTTGGCGTACGAGATCTGCTACACTACTGCTGCCGCTGCTCCTGAGCAAATACAATAATTTGTTCAGTTTAGTCAAATATAACAAACAAAGAAAAGGCTGCTGCAAGAATGGTAGAACCCCTGTAGCAGATCTCTACAGGTGGCGCTGGGGAGGAGGAGGGATAACAGAGCTTTCACATTCGCAGGCTAGGGTACGATATATATGGTTGCGTGGATTTGGAAATACTTCTGATTGGCTGAACTCTGTATATATATAGGCATTTTGATAGGAATCCACTAACACAGATACCTATTGAAATGACTAACTGACTGAACAAGTGATTTTGCCGAGCAACAATTCAGAGTAACTTCTAAACAGTATTTAAAGGGATAGTTCACCCAAAAATGAAAATCTGTCATCATTTACTTACCCTCAAGTTGTTTTAAACCTGTATTAATTTCTATCTTGTGCTGAACACAAAAGAAGATATTTTGAAGAATGTGGGTAAC
Source organism: Ctenopharyngodon idella (assembly GCF_019924925.1). Classification (NCBI taxonomy): domain Eukaryota; kingdom Metazoa; phylum Chordata; class Actinopteri; order Cypriniformes; family Xenocyprididae; genus Ctenopharyngodon; species Ctenopharyngodon idella. The sequence goes on along the minus strand of NC_067239.1, from coordinate 25,990,430 downwards.
CAAACAGTTTCTTGCCCCCTTTGACGTCCAACGACAATATTTTTCTTCTTCTTCAGACTATGGAAGTCACTGGGGACCAGCAACTATTTGGTTACCAACATTCTTCAAAATATCTTTATGTTCAACAGAAGAAAGAACAATGACATAATTTTCATTTTTGGGTGAACTATCCCTTTAATAATTCAGTTTTATCATTATGCTATTATTTCATCTCAGGTTTGTATTGTTTTTAATTTTTATTGCTATTAATGTTGATAAATCCTTTAAAAACATGTTTTATATGTTAGTAAATGTTACATTTTTACATATATTTTTGCATGGTTTGCAGACTGATCTATTTTTGTCATTTTGAGGACTTAAATTGTATGCCAGTTTGGACAATATGACTAAAATGACATGACAAAATATTTAAAGGACATATTTGTTGAAACAAACACTGTGATTAAAAAATGCTGTTGATAGGTTTTGGGCAAGAAAAATTAACACATTTTTTCTTGACCAAAACCCATCAACAGCATGCCAAGATGTTATCTTCTGGTGGGGGGTGGCTGGACCAGCAGCTGGCATCATTTGTCAGGAACCAGATCAATTATCATTGCTGTGGCCTGTTGATGAGGGGTGTCGTTTTCAGCCTGAGGATCTCTGATAGTGCCTCATCACTGAGCATCGGGCACAGAGCTAAAGGCCCAGGTATACTTCATTTTCTGTGTTCTGCTCCATCTTGCGCACAGCCTCGAGTGCACAAGCCTTTCAGATAATACTGCTTAGGCTGTGTGCGTGGAAAGATGCGTTCAAAGTCTAGTGGACTCTGTTTTTAAGTGCTCAAGTCACTCGCACATGCGCTGTTGTACGTGCACCATCTGCACGGGCACACAAATTGTGCACGGACATCCGCAGACCCTCCAGATGATGATAATTACGTCACACGGACAGTGCGCGGACTGTCGTGGAACGCAGACGGCTGAAGTATACTTTGGGCTTAAGTCACAGTATGCATTGATTTTAGTGTCTTCTGATACCGGGATTGAGTGAGGCAGAGCAGAGTTAAGTGGCACAGGTGATAACAAGGTGAGGCTATAAATAGCTTTGGAAAAGCACTCTGAAAAAGTACAGCACACCAGTGGTGTTTGATTCATTTCTTAATTCAGCTGCTGAGCATTTGCCCCTCCTCATGAGCACCCAGTGTACTAATGATGGGACACCATCTGTTAAGTCATTTATGTCTTAGTAGAACAGAAACCAAAAAAAAATTCTTTAATTTATTTATTTATTCATTTTTGCATTTGTGCATCTACTGCTCTTACAACATAAAGCTGTTATTGTGCATGATTTTGAAAACTTAAAGAATGAAACTATGTTTAATGCGGATTGTTTTATTTATATTTTAAGTGATTTTTTAAACATGTAAATTGCTTTAAATGAGAAAAGTCAGGTTGTTGGAGGGGAGGCATGGCATGTTTTTTTCCTCCTTTGGAATAACATTTCTTATTTTTGTCCTTTTTTCCAGTAAAAAAATATCTGAACATCCTTAAAACAACATAGATAAACTATGATAAGTTACCACAATTTGTATATAGACATACTTTTTATATAGTTTTATTTTTAGATAACAAAATTTTTGCTAATAGAATAAGAAAAATAAACTTAAACTAAAAATATATTATCTAAAAATGTTAGTCTTTATGAAATCATATGCAGTTTTGCTTCTCAAGTAAATCTTGTTTTAAGGATGTTTGTACTAGATAAGATAAAAAATACTGATTTAAAAAGAGGATTTTTTTAGACCAGGACATTTTTTTAAATGAAAGTATAGGGTTAAGGCTCATTTACACCAAGAGATATAACTATAAAGATAACAATAACTATGTCCACACCAGCGCACAATATCTTTTATTCTAACCTTGCACTGCAGTTTTGTCGTCTGCCGCTTTAAATGCTCAAGCTCTGAAAGCAGATGAATTCTGATTGACCCTTATTCTGTGCCGTTATCGTTGTAGTTGTGGTGTGGACTCTGCTATTCTTTTATATTTAGAACGATTTTTAGAATTGTATATTTATCGTTATTGTTGTAGTTATCCTTGGTGTGAATGGGACTTAAATCTGAATTTCATGTTGATGTCAATTTTAATCAATTTCTTTTAATTTAGCACTATTTTTATATTTGTTTTGTTGTGCTGTTCAGTAACATTATGCTGAAGCAGTGGCAGCAGATGTCTCTGATGATTTGGTGTCCCACATATCTCTCTGTATCAAGATCTGACCAAACAATTTGCACTAAAGCCATGCAAGTCTGTCACATTTCCAAGGAACATTTTCTTCATTATCAGGCCTCCAGCAAAGGCTTTTACTACTACTGACCCAGAAGCATAAGAACCATTCATTTACCATTTCAAAAGTCATTCTTAATATTTCAATCTTACTTTTGTTAACGGATAAAAATTAGCTAACAAAAAACACAAGAAATAGAGTCAGCCTCTGTTTAAGGAGCTGTGTTCAGGTTTAAAGAGAAAGAGAGTAGAATAAGAAGTGTGTATATAGTTTTGCAGAATTTATTCTCGCTAATCCTCCTGGATCTTCACACTCAGAGACAGAACAGATGAAAAACTGAAGAAGCTGAAAAGATACAGTTTGATTGATGTTACATTTATTTCTCATGGCAGCATGCAGAGATGTCATGCACATATTTATTTTTGAGAGGGCAACAGTGCAGTCCTGGCACACATGTTGCCCTTGGCAAGACAAGACATGACTAAAGGAGAAAACAGTTTTAACGTCATATCTATGCAGAAGTGTGAGATGTGTTGGTCTAGATGTTTCATTAAAGTGCAAGATGCCTCAGGTTCCAATCCTAAATGATATATATATATTAATAAATCAAACAAGATTGCAGTAGAGCATGATTGTGAGTGATCCATGCAAGAGCAGCTTTGACATTTTGAAAATCCATGCTGTTCCCCACAGGAAAAGGTGACATGACACTCAATTCAGCTGACCAAATTTAGACATGAATGTGTGATTTCTGCCACACAGGGGTTTTTTTTAACCTAAAATAATTGTGCAACTTAATTCAGTGTTGTTATCGTTAACTAAAACCATTAAAAATAATAATAATATTTATAAAGTAATAAAATAAAGCTTAAAAACTAAACTAAAATGAATTGCCTTGAATGACTAAAACTAAAATAAAAATTAATTTAAGCTAAATAAAATATAAAAAAAAAAAAAACTAATAAAAATGACAAAAAGAAAATAAATACATATTAAAATAAAAGCCAATTTAAAATATCAATAAATATAATAATACTATTAATGCAAAAATAACATTGATTGATTAAAAAATGCAATTTTCTTTTTTGAAGAAAAATCTGGAGGGAATTTGCAAAGGCATTACACTTTAAGGGTGAAAGAAAAGCCATGATAGTCCATCACTAATTTTATAAAATATCTTTGCATCTATACAGTAAAACAAAATGCATTTTTGGCCTCCTAAATGTGAAATCTCGGTTTGCATGGATGCAATGCATGCCCTCTGCTGGTCAGATTGAATTTGTAAATAAAATCAGGCTTAAATCCAGCTAAATGGCTCTCATTAGCAAAAGTGATGTTTTGATTCTATTATATTTAGCACCAGTGAAGCAGGGATGGAAATCGATTGGAAATTTTTATGATTAAGCTGCAGTGGCGCCATCTAATTTGTAATAATGGTTTCAACCGGGCAGGATATCGATTTTTCTGGGAAGAGAAGAATACTGTCAGTTGTGGAGAAATTATTTTTTAATTTATAAAGATATTGATTAGTTATCAGGATGTTGCTCACAGAATCAAGATATTGGCGCAATATTAGACTGCAGAGAAACTGACCCAGATATTATCACAGTTTTTTTAATCTTATAACTTATCTTAAAAGCAAAGCCATCTGTTTTTTTTAGGATGAGAATAAAAGGTTATTTGGTTAGGCTGACGGTGCAATTTATCAGTCAGTCTGTTCCCACATTCCCATCTGCCCTTTTTAGTAGTGAATTTTCCCCGCAGGCTACATGTACAGTCAGGTCTGATTTAACGATGCTCAGACTAAACAATAACTTAACTAAAGGACAATCAAGTGTGTCTGCAGATTGAAGCCATTGCCAAACGGTTTGGAAACTCTGTCTTGTACTGCCAGGACAATGAATGTTATTTGCAATCCTCCTTGACACAGTGTATATCCCAGGAGGGATTCTGGCCAAATTCCTCAAAGCCACTCCATCTTGCACAGTGTGGTCGACTGAATGAGGCATAAAGAAAGGTAAATGTGAAACACAATACCGCAATAGGGCTTTTAGTGACAATACAATGAGGAAATTATGAGGGATGTTGTCATGCAGCTGAAGGTACTGTAGACAGTGTGTGGGGAGATAAGGAGTAGTCATGTCTCGGTTCAGTCACTCCCTGGAGAGCAGAACAGTCTCATTAGAGATGCAGTGGAGAGCAAGCTCCACTTATTTTGACGCTGCTGCTCCTTTTGTACTCTTGACTGATCACTGATGAAAGAGAACAGGTATCATCAATTTCTCTTAGGGCTATTGTCATTGCCCAAAATTATGCGGATTCACACCTACATGCCTTACTACCACTATACGGATATCAATTTGTTTATATATGAATATTAATTTGTGATGTTTGGTTCGGGATTTTTCAAAGCTTAAAAGGGTTAGTTTACCCAAAAAATAGAAATGATCCCATAATTTACTTACACTCAAGCCATCCTAGCTGTATATGACCTTCTTCTTTCAGCCAAACACAATTGTAGTTATTTACAAAAATATCCTAGCTCTTCCCAGCTTTGTAATGACATTGAATAGTGTCCGAGTTTTTGAAGCTTCAAAAAGCGCATCCATCCATTATAAAAGTAATCCATATGACTCCAGAGGGTTAATAAATGCCTTCTGAAGTGAGTTTTTGTAAGAAAAATATCCATATCTAAAACTTTATAAACTGTAATCACTGGCTTCTGGCAGTGGCCGTATGCGCATTCATGAGAGAGTCGAGTTCCAGCAGAAGGGTGACCTCTGACCCGACATATGACGTAGGCATAGTGTAAGCTTAGGCCTTGTCCACACTAAAGGCTGATTTATACTTCTGCATCGAGTGTACGACGTAGCCTGACGTGCACCTCTTCAAAAATGTAACAACGCGTCAATTCTACGTGGACCGCAAGCGCTGTGAGTGGTCTGCTAGAACTCCTCCCTCAGGTTAAAAAACTAGCGCGGAGCAAACGGAGAAGAGCGAGAGTTTTCAACTTCAATAGGAATGAAAAACACTGTTTCAGGGGACACATGCAGTCATACTGCAACAAAAGTTGTTACCTATTTGCCGCTTCTATTTGTAAGTGTCTCTGACAATGTACATGACAAGCTGCTTCTTCTTCGGCTTTTGCCTTGATACTCAACATGACCGCGGACACTGCCTACTAGTGGTCTGCATGCATATCGACACGGACAACGACGCATAGCCTACGGTGTAGGTCCGACGCAGAAGTATAAATCAGCCTTAATACAGTATGTTTTCGTTTGAAAATGCATCTTTTTCTCTCCGTTTTGGCCTTCTGTCCACACTGAGATGCCGTTTTTGTCAGGGAAAACAGAATGCTGTTCAAAACTCCTCCCTGCCTCCAATGCCTACCGCCCGTACCTGCGGTTAGCATTCGCCGTTACGCTTTTTTGGCTAAAGGTTGCAGGCTTGCCTTCCAGTAGCTTTGGTAGCCAGACCTTCAGACTAACGGCAGGTCTGGACTCAATCGCAGCATTCATTGGCCAAAGACCGCCCAAGAGGATGTTTGACTGACATGTAACGCAACCAATCACAGTTCGTTTTGTTCCGTGTCATGTTTTGGGGCGTGAAAATGTAATGTCGATGTCCCTGCAATAACAGATTAGCATGCATCTATAAATGAATAATTCAAGGATGTTGTGCAAGTTTACTGGAACAATGGAGCCACGAATGTCACACTTTTGAAAATCCAGCGTTTAGTTGATCCTGGTAAGAACTTGTAAACACGACCGCGTTGTTCTTCCATGAGGGGTGTTAGCGTCTTAGCATTTGTTTCCAGGCGGACCGTTAAAGAACGCGACGCACGCGTCTCCCGGACATCCTGTATAATTCAACCAACCAGATGACGACTTCGAAACTTCTGAAGTGTTTCCAGATAAGCGTGCCATATGCATCAGACATTCAGCCAACGGTCCGTGGGCGTGACGTCTGAGGCTGAGACTATAGTTATACCGGCATTGTTGTGCTTGCTATTTACATTAGCAGTATTGCTCAAGATAAATGCTCCTTTGTAGAATCTTCATATTACAGTCCTGCAAAGATGACAGAGAATTTACTTACATTTGCTGTCCTGCGTGGCAAAATATGATGACAGTTGCATTTTAAACCCGGTTTTGAGCGTGACCTGGATGCAATAGTGAGTGATGCAATATCATACTAATAAAATGATCATGCCAGAAGAATAGTGTGAGAACTTTATTATATCTGCTCACTTTGCATCATCTCGTGAGTTTTTGGTATGTTTTACGCATGCTCAGTAAGGCGATTTAAGCGTTTTCAGATGTTTCAGTGTGGATGAGCAACTTTTGGATAACACTTGAAAATGCTAGTGTGGATGAGGAGCGTTTTTAAATGAAAACTCCGTTTTCAAATGTCTCTGGATTAATGTAGGTGAGAATAGACACTCTCAGAAAAACCATTTAACTCTCTCGTGAACGCTTATACGGCTGTTGCCGGAAGCTTATGATTATTGTTTATAAAGTTTTCAATATGGATATTTTTATATATATAATATTTTCATTTGTTTCAGATGATGCTATGAAGACCACCAGAGATGACTGATGTGGAACCTGTTGTCACTGACTTTGCAGCCACGGGCAGGACTGGCCGGCGGAATGCATTGCCAGATATTCTAGGTTCCACAGCTGGTCCTGGAGCTGCCGACCTACCTGATAAACTAGCCGAGCTTTCAGTAGGAGGTACTGTATGTTGTCCTGCATTGTTTCTTCTGTTCAACTGGGTTTGTTATTGTAACGATGTTCAGGGAAGAAGGAGGCGGCAAACGATGAACATACAGTTTAATCACAAAATAAACAAACACAACAAAACGAAAGTAAGCAACAGCCCCTCATGGACAACTGTTGCATATAGACATAAACCAACAACAACAACATAAATGTCCCAGGCCTGGTCCTCTCGTCTTCCACTGTCGTCACTCCTTTTATCCTTCCGGAGCTCCTCCGTGGGACTCGAGACCAGTGTGTCACGCAGGTGTCACTCATTAACATTCGCTCGCTCGGCTTCCACGACTTGGCTTCCCTTCTTCACGCCACAGTCCATTATGCTGCATTCACGTTGTTTTAACAGTGTAATTAAATGGCAAACTTATGCAAGGAGGTTAAGATTAACAGGGCTGGAAACTAGTTCAGTGCATAAGTTAACTGGGCTAATTTAATCCACACAGTGTGCCTCAGATGTATAAAATGGGCCATGATGTTGGCAGAGTCTAGCTAAGTCCCTGTGATTGACAAAATCACCTCTCTTTAAAAGGTGCTTTTCTACAGAGAAAGGAGCACTCTGTCATCACAAATACACTTAAGTGCTTTTGAGTGATCGAGCTGTCATCACGGGGCTGGCCGAATGCCACCAGATGCTGTCAGAAAATCATTCCTTAGTCTTGGTTTATGTGGTTGCTGGTGAAAACCTGTAATTTTCAAAAAACAAAAAAAACAAGAGTAATATCAACAATTTAATGCTGTATTTGGCAATGACCTTGAGTCAAAGCACACATTTCTGATAAATATGAATTCAAAATGCCTTCTTGGAGGATTAGATGATGACTGAACCTGCATCAATAATTGCCTGCAGTCAAACACGTTTGATCTGTTCTGTGTTACCCATAAGCCTCAAAGGCATCACACATGATCCTTGCAAATGATGTTCCACGAGTGGTTTGTGATGACGGTGGAGATTCTCAGCAGAAGAGTGATGAATATACTGCCTATTCCACATCATATATTATTTATCCTGTTTTATATAATAAACAGAATACTGTTTCTGAGACAGTGTCTTAAAGGGATAGTTCGCCCAAAAAAGGAAATCCTGTCATTATTTACTCACCCTCATGCTTTTACCTAACCTGTATGACTTTCTTTCTGTGCCATGATAGCAATGTGCTGTAACTGGGTGCTGTTAAAAAATAAAGTAAACTACCTCTTCTGCCATCTAGTGGTGATTCTTATGATTGCTCTACAAAATAGAATTGTCTTTTAGTACAAAGAACATTAGATCTGACATTTTCAGCCGAGGTCTTCCTCTCATTTATTTGAAATTAAACTGGATGGTGATTAATACTGTCAAGCTCCAAAAAAACCCCCCAAAAATCCTCATAAAAGTAGTTTATTCCAGTAGTATATATTAAAATTGTATTCAAAAAATGCTAGGGGTTTAAAAAAAAAAATCGAAAAAATAAATAACAATAAAATGTTTTTTTAATAATTTTAAAAAAAGTTTTTAAAATACTGACATTACTGTTCTTTCTAAAGAGTGGTCTGAAATCATGAGAATTATTTTATTCTGCAGTTAACATTTTATGTTTCTCTTCAGAGGTAAAGATTCAATTATTGAAAATGAATGTTCTCCAAGTAATATTGTACACATTTATAATATTTTTATTTTTCATTGTATAGAAGGGTCTTTAAACTTGACTTTGACAAGGGGACCGGGGCATCAAAACATTTGAAAAGCCCTGGTTTATATGACTTGTGCAGAATGTGCATTATATTCCAAGTCTTCTAAAGCCAAATGGTAGCTTTGTGTAAGGAACAGACTGAAATTTCCCTCTTTTCTTCTCTAAAGTTCTCAAATCTCATTCACGCTTGTGTTAAATTTAAAAAATGGTGCTATTAGATGTGTAATCACAGGTTTGATGACACTAATGCCAAATGCCATTGGTTCTGGCATGTCATGTGATCAGTTGACATAGACAGAAATGGGGATTTGGGTGCTATAGTACAGGGAAGATTATCAGTGGAAAAACTACATAAAGGGATAGTTCACCCAAAAATGAAAATTACCCCATGATTTACTCACCCTCAAGCCAAACAAGATGTGTATGACTATCTTCTTTCAGACGAACACAATTGGAGATATATTTAAAAATATCCTCGCTCTTCCTAGCTTTAAAATGGTAGTGAATGGGGGGGTGATTTTGAAGCAAAAAAAAGTGCATCCATCCATCGTGAAAGTACTCCACGCGGCTCCGGGGGGTTAATTGCGTAAGCCCTGAACTGCATGGTGAAAAAAAAAAAAAGAAAACCTATGGTGGGGAGGGGGAAAAAAGAAAACTTATCTCGTTATTTCGACACAAGTCGTTATTAAGAGATATTAAGATATATTTGAGATATTAAGTCGTTATTTTGACATAATATCTCGTTATTTCGACATAATATCTTGCTATTTTCTACATAATATCTCGTTATTTTGACACAAGTCTTTATTTCAAAATAATATTGTATATCAAGTTTAATAAAAGACATCTAAAATTCAACGTCTTCAGTGGCGCAGCAGTAGCGAGTCCTGGCTTTTACCGCAATAACCGCGGGTTCGAATCCGCCTTTTGCCGAGCTCTCTCTTTTCTATTTTCCCATCATATATCACATCAGAAAGGCATTTATTTTCAATAAAAATGAAAGTAATGTTCTAAAAGTGGGAATAAACTGCCTAACGAGTGTTTAATAATATTAAAAACATTTATTGGGTGGGTTTTTATTTTCCCACTAAGACAGCATACATTTAATAATTTTAATAAATATAATCATTTACAGTGCAAATAGCTAAGTTCACACTAAGTGAAAATGGCGATACATTCGATTTACGCTAAGTGACGATAGCAGCATTTTCTCTTTCGATATTAGCCACTAGAGGGCAGAATAAGACAGTGCTTTTACATGGTGTAAATAGAATATATCACTATTTTCACCTAGTGTAAATAGCACATTGTTAAGTAAATGCTGCTATCGTCACTTAGTGTAAATAGAATGTATCGCTATTGCATCTACAGCTATGTCGAAATAACGACTTAATATCTCAAAATAACGACTTATTATGTCGAAATAACAAGTTATTATGTCAAAATGACGAGACAAGTTTTCTCTTTTTTTCCACCATGCGGTTCAGGGCTTCTGTAGTTAATAAAGGCCTTCTGAAGTGAGGCGATGAGTTTTTGTAAAAAAGTCACAGTGAAATCAAAATTTTTTTAATGGAATATTGCAGTATTTATCATAAATGATTTATCCGTGCACATCATTTTTTTAATTCATGTGCCCTCGTAATCTTTAATCAAAATTCCTTCCCATGAGGTAATTTTATGTGAGAAAAAGAGCAAAATTTACTAAATCAGTTCTATAAACTACTTTTATATAGTATTTAGTGTTTTTTTTTTTTTCTGCAGCTTGACAGTATAAATCACCATCCACTTTCCTTGTATGAATTTGCTTAATGTGGCACTGCTAATGTTGCTCCTTATGTTTGAATTATTGGATGAACATGTCTGCTTAAAAAACTAATTCATCGCATTTAATAAAGATTATTTATGGCCTTTGCGCAGATGATGGCGAACAGGGCGGAGAGAGCTCATCCTCGGCCGACCCACCTAAAGAAACCACAGGGGAGACAAAGACAGAGGGCTCATAACTCGACACCAACACCGCAGTGAACTGACCTCACGAGAGACTCACACATGACCTGCCTCTACTCTTTGCCCATTGACCAAACAACTGTTACACTCTGTGCTATGCAACATCAAGACCACCTATGATTGGCATTCAGGCGTGGGTCAGCAGGAAACAGCTCATTCCTGTTAGAGGAATTCATCATCTGAAGTCATGTTTTTCAAATAGCTATGATTGTTTATCTCATTTCTCAATGACTTTGACTTTTTTCCCAAAGACTTACTGTCATGATTTTCCTAATGACCGGCTGTTTTGTGTGTCTTATGAAAACAGATGTGACCTGCTTTCCCATTTTAAAGGAACATCTTGTTTAGTTTTAAGACTTTCCATAATGGCATTTTCTCTGAATGTTGACATGTAGTGGCAAAAATGTCTCTTTTTGCACAAAAAAGTAAATACATTCCATTTGGTGATGTAAGTAAAGTTTTTTATCTTACAATAATTGTCTGTCCTTGTACAACACCACATCTTCTGTGTTTTGTATTGTAAAGATATGCATTGTTAACATTCTAGCCGGAGGATAAGAAACAGTGCTGAATAACACGGAATATGATATTTTCTTCTTGTAAATACAGAATTGTACATTATATTTGCTAGTTTTGTTTTAAAGCCTTCCTTTGTGTGCTGTCAGTGTTGAGCCGGAATTGGATTGTTAGCTGTCTGATGTATCGCTGCAAACATGTCATTCGGACGTCATCTTAAGTGCTTGTCTCAGATATTTCTTTACAGTTGTCAATGGCAATGGAAAAATATGATTGTGGAGACGTGCTTTTCTTCCTCTTTTTCATCTTTGCATCGTGCTTCTGTCAGAGAATTACATTTCATTTAATTTTTTTTTACCTGCCCATAAATCTTGTGTTATTTTGTCTGTTGTAAGCTACATATAAAATGCCATTATGCTATGTTTAAAAATTACAATAAACCCCGTGCTTAGTTTTGGTAGTTTTAATTTTTTTGGAACCAGAGGTGGTGATTCATGTAACCAGCAGAGGACACCAAAGGTAACTTTAATAATGTGTAGGCAGAAAAAATGTCACCATATCCCATTAGAAAAAAAACAAAAACAAAACATAATATCATTACAAAACAAAATAAGTTTAAAAATAGCATAAATATCTAATATATGTGCAATATGTACATTTCTGTTGCTGTTAACTTAACAAATCATTTGATTTTATCTATTAACTTGCATTGTAGATGTAAAATTTAGAGAATAAATATCAATATACGTAGAATATAGTGCATATGTATTTATATAGTTTATAAAAACTTTTACAAACTCAACAGTCAATCAAATGTTTCACTTTTGACTAACAGCCAATAGGAATGCTGACTCCTCCCACTGCTGTTTAATCATTTTCATGGTTGAAAAAAAAAACTATTTAAGATCCTTTGCAAAGAGAAAATGCAGCTACATTTTCTACTGAGCATTAATATAAAGTTTAGTGTTTGCTTATTGGTCAGAAAAGCTTAGTTTTGAAAATGGTAGATGCTTTCTGTGGCACATGGAAACTGGTCAACAGTGAGAACTTTGATGAGTATATGAAAGCTCTAGGTAAGTTTTATGATTATGATAATAATATCATTAATAATATAGCTTATTATTTCTTTTTTATTTGTATTTATTATAGTGGTAACACTTTATAATTAGGTCTCATTTGTTAACATTAGTTAATGCAACTTACTAACATGAACTAACAATGAGCAATATATTTTTTACAGCATTTATTAACCTTTGTTAATGTTAGCTAATAAAATGTTCATGTTCACAATGCATTAATGTCAGCAGATACAACTTTTGATCTTAAAAATGTAAATGTTGAGATTAATAAATGATGTAGAAGTATTTTTCTCATGTTAACTAATGTAATGTTAACAAATGAAACCTTACTGTAAGGTGTTACCATGATGGTTTTAATTACAGACATTAGTGAGCAGATTTCAATGAATGTGATTCTTTCCAAGGTGTTGGGTTTGCAGTTAGACAAGTTGGAAATGTGACTAAGCCGACCCTCATCATCTCGAAAGAGGGGGATAAAGTGGTACTAAAAACACAGAGTACTTTCAAGAACACTGAAATCTCATTCAAACTGGGCGAGGAGTTTGATGAGACCACCGCAGATGACCGACACTGTAAAGTAGGTTTAGAAAAAAAAAAATGTTTCATAACATGGTTTAATGGGAACTATTTCAAGTGGGAACAATGCATTCCCATTTCAGAGGAGATGTGTACTGTCTGAAGCTTTCTGTCTGAGATGAAAAACGGTAGCCTAATGTGTTATTTTTTACCAGTCCACGGTGGTAATGGATGGAGACCAGCTTGTTCATGTGCAGAAGTGGGATGGAAAAGAGACCACCTTTGTCCGGGAGATCAAGGACGGGGAGATGCTGATGGTAAGGCTATTTAGTATATTCATACATAACTTAACTTGAGCTATTTACTATATACATAAACTGATATTTGACATTATTAACTTGCATTATCTTGTTTGCTGATTTCAATTTTGTTTTAGAAACTCACCTTTGGGGACGTAGTGGCTGTTCGCACCTATGAAAAGGCATAAATGTGATTTAATTTTCATTTAATAAATAACCAGTCAAAAATGATGACTTGTGTGTTCATTCATGAGATTAATGTACGTGTACCCTACCTATATTAAGATGGCTGACAAAAACTGAGTTAAGTAGCCTACTAATGTTAGGTTCGGGAACATTGTTTTGTAATTTTACAATGTACCGTTTCTGTTGACCAAAACAATTAGCTGTTTTTATAAGCTAACTTTTACGTTTATCCAAATATATAGGTAAGGTGATGTCCAATCAGTGATGACCAATCAGTGCACGTGACTGCAGAAGGTTGCGCAAACAAATCGTCGAGTGAGAGCTGTTGTTTTTCCTGTTTTGGTTTATACAAGAAGGATAATGTATAAACAGGCACGCGCAGGGATGACTTTACTCGCTCTATTATGCGTGTTTAGTCATGTTTTTTACCTGCAGGTTTCTTCTGCGCCGGTTAATAATGTCTTCAAACACCTGCAGAATCCATGTAAGTGTTTCAGAAGCTGATCAGCTGTTAAAGGTGCTTCATGTCTCCTCCTGAAGTTGGCTTTAAGCATAAGTTTGCTCTGTCGCGCATTTGCTGGTCTCTTTTTGGCGGTTTTAACAGACATGCCTTGTCATTTCTTCTGTAGAATCTGAACTTCTTGTACAAGTAGTTTTTGCGTGTTGTTGTCCATGTTTGCAGTTAGTTAGCACTTTGCAGTATGTTGTCTGGGAGTTTGATGCCCGGTTTCACGGTCTCTTAAAGGGATAGTTCACCCAAAAATGAAAATTCTGTCATAATTTACTCACCCTCAAGTTGTCCCAAACCTGTATAAATTTCTTTTTTTCTGCTGTACACAAAGAAAGATATTTGGAAGAATGTTTGTAACCAAACAGATCTCGCCCTCCATTGACTACCATAGTATTTTGTCCCTACTAAGGTAGTCAATGGGGGGTGAGATCTGCTGGGTTCATTTTTTGGGTTAACTATCCCTAAATGTATGCTTGAGCTGTTTTAACTGAAAGCAACTTAAAAATATGTCAGTGCCATTGTTTTATCTCAAGACTTTTTTCTAAGGCATTTATATACAAGCTACTTGAATGTCCTAATTTAACAAAGGCCTACTCCTTGCTTAATCCAAGTCCAAGACTCTCTGCTTGGTTCATAAAACACAAAGAAAATATGCGTCTCATAACATCAAGGTGCATGTATTCATAAATTTTAACATTTTAATAAGAGTATGTACACCACAATGATGATGCATACAATGATATTATAAGTGCAAATAAATGGAAACATCTTCTAATATAGTTGGTACAGCACTAAACAAAAAATATTATGTGAAGATCAATAAAGTGTCATCAATATACTGTAACATCAAACAGTCTTTTTAAAATTACTCTTTTAATCAGGCTACTTCATTCAAAGTAAATAAATTATAATGACAGTCAAGGAAATCAGTCAAGTTTCATCTGAAAGATAAATGTATTACTTAAATTACATTAAGAAGAGCATATAGCTGTGCTGTTGTGCTGAAATGAGATTTAGTGAAATGAGATTTTCTGTGGTTAAAAGAAAAATTAAAGGTTATTTGATATTTAACTTGGATATTGAATTAGGCTGATACGTAATGGTTTTTCACAATTTTATGAGCAATTACTGTAAACAAGATTCATGGTGACATGTTTCAAATGTCCGCTGTGAATAATGCTGTTTAAAGCGGTAAAAAGTGTGTGTGTGTGTGTGTATATATATATATATATATATGTGTGTATATATTGTTATTTTTTTAATATTTATTAAATATGTGTGTACAAAGACATAATATACAAAAAATTTTTAGTTGCAAAGATTATTAAAAACAGTGTATTACATTTATATGATTTGACTATTTAACGAGTTGACTTTCCTTTTTTTTTTTTTTTTTTTTTAAATTAATGTTATTATTTTCAATATTTTGTGGTCTTGTTGGGACGCCTGCTATTAAACGTCCCCGTGTGTATCTGTTTAAGTGCTCGGTGAAGAGTGTCAAATATGTGTATTTACAACATGTTTTTGAAGCGTTGATCATTGTAGCCAATCACAGACATATATGTTGAGCGCGTGAACACAATGGCCAATCAGAAGTGTTTAAGAATCTGCTCAACAGCACTCAAAATGCTAGGTGGGAAATGCTGGTATCGTCACATTTTTAAAATTTCAGTACCGAAGTCGGTACTTTTGACAACCCAAATATTTTGCATATTTGTCAAATGGCTTTTAACTTAAGCATTTTAAATTCCAGCTAAATTCTGGCATATCTCAGACCTGCACTTGGATCCAACCTACCATGTCACAGAAGACCACACCAAAGTGTGTTTTTCCTCCAAGGGAGTTCCTGCATTGGACCCAGGAGTGTTTGGAGATTTCCTGTGTGATTCCCCATACCAGCTCATTCTCTCAGCGTTTAGTTACATGAAACAAGTGGACCTGCAGCCTGAGTTCATTATATGGACAGGGTATAGAGCAAACCAAATTTTTGTCTTGCAGCTATTCTATGTAATCACATATTGGGTTACACATTGGGTATCATTTTCCTACTTGAAAGTGGGAGATTATTGAATTTGTGAGCTAATGAGCTTTAGTTTTAGTCTTCAATATTTCTCATTAACTGTTATTTAAATGTTGTGCCCCTCACTGCAGAGACAGCCCTCCACATGTTCCTAAAGAAGAGCTGTCTACTGATGTAGTGATCAACGTTATTGCCAATATGACTCAAACCATACGTCAGTTCTTCCCACAGTTGCCGGTTTACCCTGCCCTGGGCAACCATGACTACTGGCCACAGGTATTTCAAATTCCAGGGCAACTAGAGTTCTAGGAGTTAAATCCAAGACAACGGTTCTGGGGTTAAATAAAGGGCAGACATTTTTAGGTTGTTTGAATGGAATATTTGCATACTGCTTGCTGCAAAGCAATATATATATATATATATATATATATAATATATATATAATAATGTATATGTGTTTATATTTTATGTAGTTTTATATAATTCTTTTTTTTTTTTTTAATATATATGCATAAAAACAAATAGTGGGGGGAAAAAAACATTTAAACATTGTCATTAGCATTTTTAATTACATTTTACGTAAAAACCTCTTATTATTGGGCAATTTGATCATAACGTAAATCTAGAAAAAGATGTTAAAATTCATTACTGATATTACCTGTGGTTCATTTTTGAAAATGGAAATGGTGAGTGCATTGCATTGTGGGATGCAGTATTTGGCAATTTGGCACAGTATGCTTGCTGGATACTGCTGAAATATTAAGACTATAAAGGTTCAATGGTGTTCTTGACTCAATTTTAAAAAACCCTTTATGCCAAAACTGTTCTATATAAGGAGAAATGTCTTAAATGATTGCATATTAATTTCATTTATTATTAACTAAAAATGAATTAAAATTATTTCATTAAAACTAAGGGCCCTATTTAACGATCTAAGCGCAATGTCTAAAGCACACAGCGCAAGTGCACTTAGGGTGTGTCTGAATCCACTTTTGCTAGTTTAACGACAGGAAAAATGTTCGGCGCGCCCGGTGCATGATCTAAAAGGGTTTTCCCTATTCTTTTAATGAGTAATGGGTGTTTTGGGCATTACGTGCAATAAACCAATCAGTCTCGTCTCCCATTCCTTTTAAAAGCCAGTTGCGCTCGCGCCATGGCGGATTCGCTATTTACATGGTGAAATTTGCAAGCGGAAAAACTGAACGCTTCTCTAGTGAGGAAATGGATCTGCTCGTGCGTGAGGTTAAAGCGCGCGAGCAGACCGTCTATGGGACAAGTCGGATTCCACCAAAGCATTTTTATCTTTATGTACACAATAATAATCTTTTACATTGTAATCCTTTTATTTTTAATATGTGTGCTGCTGTGCATCCCTGTGTGTGTAATAAGTATAGTGTACTCGCGTTGTGCACCCGCATATTACTAACTCGTTTTCAGACAGCACACCCATGGGCGAACAGATGGGCGCAAATGCATTTGCTATTTAAACAACGTGGTGCAAGACGTGAAAATGATAACTGCGTCGGGCTGAAACTAGCAAAAAACACTTGCGTCATGCCTGGCGCCACATTGCGCCGACTGTTTGATAGGGCCCTAAATCCATAAAATGATCCCATGCATGATGGGTGGAAAATGGGAATTCTTAAAAGGTTCTATATGAAGCACCTGACAGAAGCTTTTAAGGTTCTATATAGAACCTTTTCTTCTAAGAGAGCAGTATAGGATGCTGTTTTGAATATTCAAAATATTTTATGCTGTTTTGTGTGTGTGTGTGTGTGTGTGCCAATCTTGTTTTAAATCATCTTAGGATCAGTTGCCAACGTCTGCGAATGCAATTTACGATGCTGTAGCAAAACTCTGGTCTCCGTGGTTGAACCCAGCAGCTGTAGCTACTTTGCAAAAAGGTAACTGCTGATAAGGAAGACATAAATGAGAACATATGGGAACATTTAAATTAGTGCATTATTTGGAGATAATGGATGCTGATTGGTCAATATAAAGTTTTAGCCTTGTTAAAATACTTGGATTCAAATTACAGTATGATGCAAAATCCCTGTTCATACAGCCACTGTTTTTGTCACTGTGACTGTTATGTCATGGGACTATTTTTTCAAGGACGATGTAAATGCGGATATGTGGAAATGCTTGTATACCATTGTTATTACAATGTTTTTACCATTGTTATTTTTTCACTAGTACTTTGATGCATTGCGCCTAACAGTGGCCTTTAGCTGTGACAATATAGTGAGTTAATGCTCTTTGTATGTCACTTGTTTGCATGAAGGTGGCTTTTACTCTCTTGTGATCAAACCTGGCCTCCGTCTGGTGAGTCTCAACACAAACCTGTATTACAGTCCTAATGAAGTGACTGTAAATATGTCTGATCCTGCCGGGCAGTTCCAGTGGCTGCAGGAAACACTTGAGCTCTCAAGACAAAACATGGAGAAGGTAAGTTTATTCTGCTTTTTACAAGGCATTTTAATTTTAGAAAGAGCCAGCTGCACTGATCATAAGAGGCCATTTTGTTAGAAGGCTGTAAATTAAGAGTTGCATAGTGGTATGTCCATGTAAGTGATGTCAGGAGTGTGTGAGTGACTGCTGACCTTAATTTCACTGTCATCTGTTCCTCTGAGGTCTATGTTATTGCTCACGTCCCCATCGGTTACCTACCCTATGCTATAAATACAACAGCCATCCGAGAAAGCTACAATGAACAACTGGTCAAAATATTTCGCAACTACAGTGACGTTGTTCAGGGTCAATTCTACGGTCACACTCATCGAGACAGCATAATGGTAATGCTGGATCACCAAGGTATCAAAACTCACCTCAGTACATTAATATTTTTAAGAAATTCAAATTATTTTTTGTTTTAAACCTCATTACTAATATTATGACTGGTTAATTTGTGAAAATAGAAATGGTCAATGAATGATTTGTGGGATTCAGTATTTGAAACTGTGTGCTCTGCTGTATATAGCTCAGTTACAGAACATTGATCATACTGATTTATGTACCATTAATGCATTTGTTCAAGGGAAACCTGTGAACTCTATATTTGTTACACCTGCTGTTACACCTATCAAAAGTCTATTGGAGCCATTTTCAAACAATCCTGGCCTCCGTGCGTATCTGTACCACCCTGAGAATTATGGTTTACTGGTAAGTCTCCACCTACTAGCACTGATTTATTTATAAAGTTCATAAAGGCCCGTTCACACCAAGAAAGATAACTAACTGCCACTTTAAATGCTCAAGCTCTATAAAGCAGGATGGATCCTGATTGGTTGTCAATGTTTTTATCGTTCATCAGCTGGAAAAATAAAAAAAGTGGTCTGAAAGTAATTCCAACGATATAGTTTCTTGGTGGCATTATCGTTATAGTTGTGGTGTGGACTCTACTATTCTTTTGTTTTTAGAAACATAACTTTATGGTTATAGTTCTTGGTTGGCGTCCTTGCTATTCTGACTTTTTTAACTCAGAATTGTGAGAAAAAAGTCAGTTGTGAGATATAAACTCACAAGTCTGTCTTTATTTCTCGCAATTTCAAGTTTATATCTAGCAATTCTGACTTTTTTTTTTCTCAGAATTGAGATAAACTCGCAATTGCATGAAAAAAAAGTCAGATTTGTGAGATAAAAAGTCGCAATTACCTTTTTTATATTTTATGCCGAGGCTCAAACAAGCTTCCATATATTAGTGCCTTGTGTTAAAATGTCTTTTAATTCTGATACTAAAGCAAATAATTGCACAACTGCGACTTTTTATCTCACAATTCTGACTTTTTTTCTTGCAGTTTCAAGTTTATATCTAACAATTCAGCCGTTTTCCCAGAATTGCGAGTATACATGAGACAAAAGTCAGAACTGCGAGATATAAACTTGCAATTCTGACTTTTTTCTCACAATAGCTAGTTTATAGCTAGCAATTATGACTTTTTTTCTCAGAATTGAGATATGAACTTGCGATTGCGAGTTATAAAGTCCAAATTGTGAAGGGAAAAAAAGTCAGATTTGTGAGATAATAGGCGCAGTTACCTTTTTTATATTTTATTCCAAGGTGGAAACAAGATTCCATAAATTAGTGCCCTGCCTTGTGTTAAAATGTCTTTTAATTCAGATATTTTGAGTTGTTTGAAGCTAAATGTTTGGCTTAATTCTAATAAATGAGAAAGTGTTTTTTTGTGTGAGGTCATTCCTGCGCCACCAATGTTTCTGTTCCTAGAGCAATTCCTGTTTCTGAATGATTAATGGTTGTGTCAGTTTTAATTACATGCTGTGTTTTAATCAAGGTGTCAGCTCAAACCGTGGCTCTTCAGTTGCATCCCTTGTAATAATCACTCTCTCACTTTTTTTCCACCAAAGGATATTTGGCAGTTCTATTTAAATCTCACAGAAGCAAACCTGGAACAAAAGTCAGAGTGGAAGTTGGAATACATTATGACTGAGGCTTTTAATATCGAAGACATTCAGCCCCACAACTTGCATGAACTTGCTCTTAGGTTCAAGCAGCCAAAGAGCAAAGCCTTTGAGAAGTATTTTAACCATTTTATGGTGAGCTACAACTTAACCATCACATGCGATGATATCTGCAAAACGCTTCAAGTGTGTGCTGTGCACTTTTTGGATCGCGAGACCTACTTGCAGTGCATTGCGAGTGCCGGGAGACAGAAAGATTGAGCTGATGTTACAGTTCTGGAGTAGATACTTCATTTTACTCACTTTAAATGGTTTTAATCTTTTTAGATTAAAAGAAATCAGGGAACTTTTTTTATTTAAAGAATAATAATAATAATAATAATAAAACAGTGAAACCTCAGTAAAACGTGTCTTACTTCACCCCAACACCAAAAGGGGGGAAAAAGCAATTCAAAATTTATGTAAATAAAATTAAGCTTAATTTAAGACCATTAAGATTTTTTATTTTCATTATATTCATGACCATTTAACCACGTTTCCCCTTAGAAATTCTCAGTATCATGATGCGTCCAGGCATTTAACATTTGATTATTATTATTATTATTATTATTATTATTGGTAAATGCCACTATTTTTAATGGTGTTTTTTACTGTAATATTAATACTAATATAAACAACAACAAAAAAAGGCTGTACAACAAATACTACGGTGATTAAATACTTAATTTTAAGCAAAATATAATGTATTAATTCTTATTCATTTTGTGGTGAAGCATTTCATGTTTTTTGAGATTTACTGTGAAAACTGATACTGATTCTAAGGCACTTTTTTAAATTTCTTTTAAAATGATTGTAATGCATTTTATACTTTGAATCAAAAGTACTTAAAATATATATATATATATATATATATATATATATATATAATAATATATATATATTTTTTTTTTATCAGCTGCTAAAAATTAAGGAGAAAAACTTTTTATTTGATTGGACCACTCTTCTGTGTGGCTGAATGTAGCCACAGTCTTCCTTGCACAAACAAATATTAAAATTTGACAGATTTTACAAGCTATTTATTGTTTCTGTGCTTCATTAAGTCTTTCTAATGCTGGAAGCATCAACAAGAATTTAGTTTGCTTTCATTATTTTGAAATTTTGTTGTGTTGTACCTGTTATAACTAGTCAATCTTTACTACACCACACTAGCTGTAAGCGTGGTCACCTGTTAATCTTTTTAAAAAAAAAAAAAAAACCCTGCATAAAATCCAGTCCGAGCCTCCAGCCCTGTGCCCCACTCAGAGGCCCCATACACACTGAGACCCCTCGCAGGGCTACTGTCTGCTCACTGCCTCCACTGAGGGTCTTATGAAATGTTCTCTAGTTCCTTTGTCTGGACCCCCTCCTCATGTGGTCACTGGCATTCAAGCGCTACACTGCCTTTGATGACTCACAATGGTTTGTGGAAAGGATTGTGGAGCCAGAAAGTTGACACAGAGATAAAGGGGGCGCCATGGTAACTCTGGCAGGTTGTTTTAATGACTGGCTGAGATGCTCTAATCAGCATTCATCAGTGGTCTGCCAATCGTGTTCCTCAGAGTTCCCCATAGAGACTCATCTGTAAGAGGGACGGGTCAATATTTGCCCTGCCGCACTGGAGGCGCTGAAGGAGGGATGGCTTTTTTAAGCGCAGGCCACACAGAGCTGTACTGAGGTGGGCCAGAGTTTGACAGGCACATAAATTTCAGAGAGCTCTGTCTCCCTTCTTGGTGAGCAGAAGACATTATCCTGGAACAAAGAGTATTTCAAATGCTAGGCTTAGTTCTGTCCATACTGTTTTTGTTTTGTTTTGTTTTTATGGTAATGGTGTTGATACATAGCCTGGAGTTTATTTCAAATGCTGGGTTCAGTTTTGTTTTGTTTTGTTTTGTTTTGTTTTGTTTTGTTTGTTTTGAGGGAAAATATTATGATAATGGGGTTGATACATAGCCTGGAGAGTATTTCATATGCTGGGTTCAGTTCTGTCCACAGTTGTTTTGTTTTTGTTTTTTGTTTTTATGTTTTGTTTTGGGGAAAATATTATGGTAATGGGGTTGATGCATAACCTGGAGAGTATTTCATATGCTGGGTTCAGTTTTGTTTTGTTTTGGGGGAAAATATTATGGTAATGGGGTTGATACATTGCCTGGAGAGTATTTCATATGCTGGATTCAGTTTTGTTTTGTTTTGTTTTGTTTGTTTTGGGGGAAAATATTATGGTAATGGGGTTGATGCATAGCCTGGAGAGTATTTCATATACTGGGTTCAGTTCTGTCCACAATTAGTTTTGTTTTTGTTTTGTGGAAAATATTATGGTAATGGGGTTGATACATAGAACTAAACCCAGCATTTGAAATACTCTCCAGGCTATGTTTTGTTTTTTGTTTTTGTTGTGTTGTGTTTTGTTTTGTTTTGGGAAAGGGAGAAACAAATGTCAGACATCTTGTAAAATGACCCTTATATTACATTTATAAACTATATATAATATGTACTAATACTAATTATATATATATATATATATATATATATATATATATATATATATATATATATATATATATATATATAATATAGCAAAATTTAGCAGTTCGGGAATCGTCCCAGAATGTGTTGCTTACTACTTTTTTTTTTTTTTTTTTTTTTTACCCTCAAACATCCTTTGTTGTAAGCATATGAGACCCCAGGGTCTAATCATAACAGATTACTCTCTGGCCGATTAGCTAGTTATTGCTGTCACATATATTCAGCTCGGCTGGCAGTCCTGTGTCTACTTTAGAAGTTAAAGAGCTGTAACAGGGAAGGTCAATGCTAGAGACCGGCATGGGTCAATTCGGCACTGATTACAGGGCCTCATTATGCCCTCATCAGAGCCTGTTCAGTCTTCAAACTATTACTTTGATGGGCATGCTTAACCCACTGCACTATTTAAGCTGTGGATTACTGTCGTGATTGTGTAACCATGGCAGCCCCCAGGGAATTGGAATTCATGGAATATGCTGGTTAATTTTATGAGCTGAGGCAGCGGCTGCATGAACGTTTGGGATTACATACCAGTTGATTAAGTTCAGGGCAGAAATTATTATTACAAAGCCTTTGACCTGTTTTCATGTGGCTTAGTTCTATAACCCAATGTGTTTTGTCCATTTCTTTTAGATGTTTAAGTTACATTATTTTTTAAGAATGTAGTATAGTATTTATTTGAATACTGTAGTTATGCTAGTCCCAGTGCTGCAGTAATGATGTATTTTTGTTGGCCAACACGGAAGTTCGCATCACCCTGGTTCCATCGACAAAAACCCAATAGGATTTTTCAATTGGCTTTTGAATGATTGCAGAAATAATCTCTGCATGTAACCAACAAAAGTTTATAATTCTTCCCCTTTTTGTTCATCATTATAATCTTCACAAATGAACACAACTTCTTTGAATTTTGAAACCTAAATACAATCGGCAGAAGTAAAAAGCTAAACGTAGACAAATAAACAAACTTTGCCATGGTTGCTTGACTTATTAGGCTTTCTACAACTCTTTCAGTCTTTATTTAAATACATTTTCCCCGAAAGTTTGAGTTAGTATAGTTTGCAAGAGCGTGATTCTAAACACGATGAGGCTGTAAATGAGTGAATGAGTAAATGAGTTTACCTGTTGAGCTGATGATGTTTAATGTCCCAGACAACCTCTGTAGTCCCATTTAGGCACTTGTTAGCAACTGCCTTTTGCCTACCCACAAGGGGGTATTACTGATATATTTTATTTTGTAGAATAATACGTGAAAATACCTTGAGCTTGTGTTCACCACAAATCTTATTTCAAGCATTTTGCCAAAAACCCATTTATAAAAACCCATTAACTTCAAGACACTGGAACCAGAAATGCTAAAATGCTAACTCGTTCCTACAAAAATACGTAATCCCTGCACCATTCTATTCACACTATGTACTAAATGGATGTACTGTGCTGGATATCCTAGGTCTGTTATGTCCCAATTTGCAATTACACTGTACTAAAAGTATGTATTTTGTTAGATGCAACAGTTTTCGGATGCATCTCCGTTTGCATACTTGCACTATGTTCTGAAATTGTGTAAATAGCTGGATAATACAGATTTTTGAGTGGCATTCCTGTAGCTTAAAGTGGTTAAGACCACAAAAAGACCACTAAATATTTTGCCATTTTTGACTTGGCCTTTTTTTTTTTTTTTGCCCAGGAGTGTAGATGTTTTGCCATTGCCGATTTGTCTGAGTGCTCTTGACAGTAAATGACAAAAGTTTCATTTTTGTGGTGTTAAAATGTGACTTGTTGCATTGTTTGCGTGTGCACACTCAGCACTGAATGCTGTGAGCCAATTCCTCTTTCCTTTTAAGCTCTTACAGCTTTTGTCTGGCGCAATGCAGAAGTTTGCATTCAGAGTCACTCAGAATGCCTCAGAGGTCTGACACCATATCAGTGAGTGTTAAAACCCACAAACCTAAGTCCTGAGAAAAGCTGCTTTCTGTTTAAAAACTGAGGAACAGGAAATGGACTGTAGCTTCCCTTTGTTGCATGCATTGTCTCGCTAACCATAACCATAACCAAGGCTCTGCTTTCAAAGACAACAGAGTGATTGAACTTAAGAATGCATTGCTTGCTGGATCAGGATTTAACTGGCACTTTTGTGTTATTTCTTGGTGTCATACTGTGTTTTAATTATATTTAGACATTGACTGATAGGCCTATGAGAATTTGGCACTAGTAAATAAAGTAAATAATATATAATTTATGTATAAATTTAATGTATACAATGTATTATAATTTATATAGTCTAAATAAATGTATATAATGTTTTCTATTTTAATACATTTTAAAAATGTAATGTAATTCTGCGATGGCTGAATTTTCAGCAGTCACTCTCTTCAGTGTCACATGATCCTTCAGAAATCATTCTGAAATCATCAAATTTGGTGCTCAAATAACATTTCTTCTTATTATTAACAATGTTGAACAAAACCTTTGGGATGGGGTGAAACGGGAGATTCGCCAACAAATCTGCAGCAACTGCGTGATGTCAATAAAATTCCAAAATCTCTGAGGAATGTTTGCAGCACCTTTTTGAATCTACATATACTGTATGACATGAAGAATTAAGGCAATTCTGAAAAGGTGGTCCAACCCTGTACTAGCAAGGTGTACCTAATAAGGTGTGCAGTGAGTATGTATAAATTATATAATATTTTGATAAGACAATTTTACACATTTGAATGCATTTTTTATTAAATCCTGTGGAGTTCTGCCCTCTGAACTTTTTTATTATTATTATTATTATTCATCTATAATTAACATTTCTCTCAGACTTTTTAAGTCAGTTTGTGGTGAAAAAATCAGTGTTTTACAGATTAAGAAGGTTTTTTTTTTTTTTTTTTTTTTTTAATTTCTGTAGATATTACTATTAAACTTATTACCATGATGCTAAGGTATTCTAGGTTGCTAGGGTGTTGCTATGCAGTTTTTAAGGGTTTTTTTTTTTTGTGTAGTTGTTGTGTGGTACCACCAGGGCCTTAACCACCAGCTACAGAGGGGGACAAATTGTCCCCCCCATAACTGAAATTCGTGCACTGCTCAGCTGAACTCCGTTACGCGGTTTAAAAGTTATTTTTTTTAGTCGGTCTAACAGCGCTTGTCAGTGTTATTATTGAAATGGCCAATCAAATTAAAGTAGGCGGGGTTTAACGTTTGCAGAATCAGATCGTGCCGTGAATTCCAGCACGAAGCATCGATTTAACGTTGAAAGACAGCGAGGTAAGATGTAAATAGAGAGAAATTTAACACGTCAACTGTTTTGCGATAGAAATGTTAAAAGACCGACAGTAACATCCAGTGATGACTTTTTTCTCAAATATAGCCGTTTTGAATTGAAAATATGCATTTGTGATTCATGTAATTTCCTGAGTGTGACGAGACAAGAAACTTTTTACGTTTTCGACAAATATTATTTATAAATAGTTAAAAAATGATTATTTCCCCAACAAGAATTAGACCTAGAATTTCCTTCACTGTTCTGTTTCTTTATGCTTTATTAAAAAAGTTGGTCACAATGTTCAAGACATGGTTACGGCCTTGGGTACTGCTAATAAGTATGAAGGGCAATGAGCAAGGCACAATGTAATTTTGGGAAATTGTGCAATTCCCTTACAAAATCAGGGTGGTTGGAAAAGGGAGGGGAGACTTTCTTTAGTGAAAGCAGGAAGCACACCCAACTGCGGCTTTCCTGTGATATCATGCCTGAATGGCATTTCTTCCCTTATTAATCCATATGAAGGCATCAGTAGGGTTTCAAACTTTATTGAATCTCAAGCTGATTGTTCTCATGTCTTTGTGAAGAACAGGCCAGCGTCTCTGCAGCCAATGGCCTTTCACTTTGGGCATGACATCAGTGTCAACCGATACCCATGCTAGACTCTCCCTGATTTTATGCTTTTGATTGCAGAAAGGCATTCTGACAAAGAATGGAAATGCAACAAAGTCTTCATTAGACCTTCAGAGATGGTGCCTAGATGACTAAATACAACGTGCAATAAAGCAAGGCTGAGCACAAAGGAATCTGTCTGACACAGAATGTATCTTTTAAGGAATGTTGAAAGAAGGAAAGTCTTCAAAAGTCTAGTTTGAATGAACTTTGAATATAAAGCAGTATGTACTAGTGATTAAATGGTACCAAAATGAATATTTATGTAATATAAAACAGTGGTTTTCAATTGGTGGGTTGCAAATCCAAAATTTGACCCATTCCCTTATCTTTGGTTGTCTTTTGTCCAGTCAAACTGGTATTTTGCGCCAATGCAGTTCATGGTAATATTAGTATACTGTTTTTTGTGTTTGATTGGGGAAAATTTTGTCTTGATTTTGTATAATACACAATTTCGATGTTTTGTTGGGTTGCCACTTGATGTCCGATGTAAAATAATGGTGTTGAGGTCCACTAATTTTTTGCATTTAAACTATATGAAAAATTCTAAAAATATATTTAACAGTTTTGCTGTGTGTTGACGTCTCAGATGTGATACACCACCATTTTAACTGTAAACGCAACTAGACAAGGGCATGACCTCTCTGATCATAGCAGAGCTGTGGGTCACAGTGATGTTGGCTTATTCCACATGGTCAGATCTGCAGTCACCCATCACCACCTCCAGTGGTCATCTAGAGTTGAAGGCTACGCTGATATGAAGAGGCAGTTTTACTCATTACACTCTCTTATTTTATTACTTGGCAGCCCGTTCTCATCCAGAGACTGCAATCAATGTAATTCCTTTTAGTAAGTCACAAAAATTTGGTTGTACCCCTCAAATGCAACATGATTAGCAGTATCATCTATATATACGATGTTTATGACTCCAGTGTCATTGTCTTGTTAAAGAATGAAGAGGTTCATTGTGAGTTTTACAGTGTATTATTGTTTAATCACATATAGGATCGTCAGATGACTCATGGAGCAAATATAAAGCGAAGGTATATTGCATGCTCCTATTTGTAAGCCACATGTAATGTGAATCCACAGTTGTAGCACAATACTGCCATCATCTGGTGAAGTAGACAATAATCATGCAAGTTATTATACAGCAAGATGAATTATTTGCAGTCTGTTCTTGATATATCCAAAGGCTGTGGCTCATTATGTAACTAAGACACTGATCTCGGATTTATTGCGTACAGCATGACATCATAATGTCACCGGATGTACAAAACTGAGTTTATTGACCAATTTTCCTGTACCAATTTGTTTTTCTTTTCAGTTGACACGTATCCTATGTACTATAAGGGTCTGTGGCATTTAAGAATTGAATTGAGAATGGTTTTTCAATAACATTTATTATTATTATTATTATTATTAAATATTTTATTTCATTAATATTTTAATATTATTATTACCAATATTGGATGCATTTACTTTCATTTTATAGACCATGTAATTTTACTGAAAGTTACTGAGTCAAGCATCAATTTAATAATAATAATAATAATAATTATTATTATTATTATTATTATTATTATTATTATTTGTTCAGTTCAATTCACATTTATTTGTATAGAGCTTTTCACAATACATATCGTTTCAAAGCAGCTTTACAGATTTGGGGCCTTATAGGTCAGCAGCAATACTTTGTAATCAATATGGAACTTTATAGGTAACCAATGTAGAGGTGATAAAAATATCTAATATTTTTTTGACGTGGTAAGAACTCTAGCAGCTGCATTTTGGACTAACTGTATCTTGTTGAATGGGGATGCAGGACAGCCAGCTAGTAGTGCATTACAATAATCCATTCTAGAGGTCATGAACACATGAACTAGCTTTTCTGCATCATAAAACCAATAACAAGTTCTGCAGCTTAGCCATGTTTCTGAGGTGGAAGAAGGCTGTTTTTGTAACATGAAAAATTATTTTTGAAAGACAACTTGCTGTCTAATGTAACACCCAGGTCTTTAACTAAAGTAACAGTACATCCTGAGATGCAAATTGTATTCTAAGAGATTCTGTGTAGAGGTTTTTTGTCCAATTTAATGTCTGAATTTAATAGAATCCATCCCCATCCAATATTTTATATTTTTAACACACAATTTGGATAATTTAGAGATTTCTTCTGGTCATGATGAAATGTAAAACTGAAAATAGCAGAGGGCCTAAAACAGACCCTTGCGGCACTCCATAATTTACTGACATTAACTTAGATAATTCCCTGTTTAAATAAACAAAATGGTAATGGTCGGATAGGTACAATATAAACAACCTTAATGCCTGTCCCTGAATACCAGTGTAAATTTGTAATCAATCTAAGAGTATGTCATGATCTATAGCGTCGAACGCAGCATTAAGATCAAGTAAAACTAGTTTTGAGATGCAGCCTTGGTCAGAAGCTAGAAGTAAATCATTTGTGATTTTAACGAACACAGTTTCTGTGCTGTGATGGGGCCTGAATCCTGACTGAAATTTTTCATAGAGATCATTCTTTTGCAAAAGAAGCACAACTGAGCAGACACAACTTTTTCTAGTATTTTAGACATAAATGGAAGATTTGAAAAGGCTCTGTAATTTGCCAATTCAATGTAAAACAATGTAAAGCAAGTTAAAACAATGTAATGGACATTTTTTTTTAGCTGTATAGCAAAATTAAAATCTGGGTTAATTGTTAATATAATGCTAGAAATGTGTTTAATCAGTGTCTCTAAATTAGTCTACATTAAATATTTAATTATGAATGTTTTGTCAGAAAACTTGTGTTGGACTAATGAAATGATACATTTCTTTGAATTGCAGTTCTCTAAATTCCTCTTCCTGTCTTTCCAGTTCATCATCCTGTGGGACATAAACATCTTGAAGTCTGAATTTTGCCCAATGCTGGTATATAGCTTATTTATAAAGGTGAATTCATTAAGGTGATAATTATTTTGTATTGAATACCACACAAAAGACTAAAGCCACACTGGGGAAATAAACTCCACATGCATGCAATAATTAAACATGACATTATTTGTCAACATATAATGGGCGTTTTGGATCAAGACCAGGTTTTTACAGTCTATTTATCACAAGTGTATAATTGAACTCGTCTCACCATACAACGCTGTGTATGTCTGCCCAGATGTCACCATTAGGAGGAACAGCTCATGCCACTGCTAAGAGGCAGATGACCATCTGGTGTGTAATTTATGACGGGTTATGCCAGGAGTCATGGCCCAGCCAGAACTGTAATGTATTGCCCCTCAAATTATCATCATACACAAATGCTTAGTATACACGATACTAGTAACACAAGTGCAATTCAAGCCATTTAAAGCACTGGATAAACAAAGGCAAAATATTTCAGGGCTAGTCATTCTGCTTCCATCAAGTGCATCAGTTTACACATCCACTTTCTCATAGCTCAGGAACCCTGTTTCTGGAGGCACACCAAAACACAACACATTTTCAAACTCATTCTAATCAAACACACCTGATTCAACCAATCAGCCAGTTAGAAGAGACTCCAAAGCTGTGTTCGAAATCGCCCCCTGTACCCTCATTCACACTTGAAGGAGTGAATGAAAACGAGTGAATTCAGACACTGAATAGCTGCCGCTTTTTTGTGCTGGCTGCTTAATAATCATTTGTAACTTGCAAACTGGCAGCTCCAGTAGTAATGAAAAGATTTCTGTCATGGAAACTAGCATCTATAAACCTTAATTAAACAATTTAAAAATCAATTAAAAAGCCACATTGGACCAGCGGTTTGGAAAATACATGGATGAGTCAGCTTTGGGCGCCATCATCTGGCAAGACACAGGAATTAATTCGGCACAACCCTAACAGTGCATTATGGGATTGAATGAGTGCACTTGATAATGTCCACTATATGGTTTCAAAGGCCACTACAAATGGCTGGCCCCTCAAATAGTTAAGGGTATAGGGGGTGATTTAGGACACAGCCCGAAATGAATGGGTCAGATAAGGGGGACATCCAAAATGTGCACTGTTAATGTGACTCCAGGAACAGGGTTGGGGAACATTGTCATAGCTGAGGCCTACAATAGTTCATATAATAAGCAGTTATGTGCAAATGTTTGTTATCAACTTAATTAAAAGAGGATTCCAATTAGTATGAGGGTGAACTGTTGTTGAATCATTGTTTGTGTTACGGGGAATTACTGACTGAGGGCACATGCTCTCACCATCTGGCCTGCATGAGATAAGCTCTTGGACATTGCCTTGATATGTAGCATTTAATAGTTGCACCAGTGGTTTTCTCCATGTCTGCCTGTGTTACAGAGATTCTCAAAGGATTTCTTGAAAAAATTTGAAGCATTATCGGCCTAACTGCACTAAATACTAAAAATACTATGGATTCTTGTTCTAAATGTGTTGGATGATACTACTTTAATTTCAAATACCATTTCACATTTAACCTTGTATTGACCTTCAGTGTTGCAGTGGTTTCTATGAATTAAATTATTTTGAACAAATGGGTTTATACAAGATCAATAATCCTTTTAGAGTAAAATTTAAATTATTCACTAATGTGAAAATCCAGATTTTGCCTTTCATTTTTTTATCATCTATTAAAAAAAAATATTTTGATTTTTTTTACCCATTATTTTCATTGAAAGCTGCTCCGTATATATCATGTACACTGATGGTGATGTGACAAGGTCCTAGTTGTACACCGTCACTACTGGTATTTATGAACAACAGCAGAACTGATATTTTTTATGTTATTTAAAGTACATTATGATAAATACATAGATTGTCACTTATAGGCTACTTGCAACATTTCAGCCATAAATTAATTATAAATGTTGGCTAAATTATGTTCAGGACCTGTCTAGCGATGTTTATGCTTAAATATAATTACGTGTATTGAGTTGGCTCATAAGATTTATGTTTCACGCTTCAGTGTTTAAAGGGTTAGTTCACCCAAAAATGAAAATTCAGTCATTAATTACTCACCCTCATGTAGTTCCACACCCGTAAGACCTTCGTTCATCTTTGGAACACAAACTAACAGTTGATGGGCCCCACTGACTTCCGTTGTATTTTTTCCCATACTATGGAAGTCAGTGGGGCCAATCAACTGTTTGGTTACCCATATCTTATTTTGTGTTCAGCATAAGAAAGAAATTCATACAGGTCAAATACATACTGATCAGTGCCCTGACTACTGAACTAGGGAGCTTATTGAGACGCACCCGAGGAGAATTCACCCGTGTTAAAGTCTTGTTGTTGGGAGATATTAACTTTTTTAAATCACCTGTTAGTTACGAGCTTTTTAGAGAATTATTTGCATTAGATGCTGTGTTCTTTGAGATAAACATTGTATAATGCTAAAACCTCATCATTCAATCGTTCAAGCACTGTGAAACATTGCATTGTCTTTTTCAAATAGTGACATAACCCCTTATCTACTTCATGAACGGCATCAAGCCAGTCCAAAGAAAGGCAAAAAAATGGCCGCAGACCCATTTTAAGTGACAGCTGCTCTTCTGCAACAAAGGTAATTTCAAATGCAAGCAGGTCCATTCATTTGATTTCCTCCACATCTCCCAGAGTGCTGAATGTAATTATCATCCCTCCATCTACCGTCCCTAGGGAGCCCTTCCCCCTCCATGCTCAGCTGTGACCGTCCCCCGGCCCTTCGGCCCTCCCCCCACCTGAACATGTGACATTATCCTGTCCCGCCTGCCTGTCCCCACCCACCAGCACCTAGCCAGCTGTATGACTTTCATAATTTCAACACAATGTCTGATCCAGAATCAGCCACCACTGACTCTCATTTTACTCTCTGTTTATCAATCATGTGATTGACCTGATATTTTAATGTTAAGCATGTTTTTGAGATGTTTTAAATGTCTCTCAAAGGTTCAAATTATGAGAATATATATACTCAGTATTTATATATCTATCAACTGATCTCCGTGGCAATGAATAAACCAGGAGGGAAATAGATTAAATATCAAATATTCCTTTTAAAAGCAGATATTAGAAAATATGCAGCCTAAAAGAAAAGTGTATGATAATGGCGTCCAGAGGTATGACTTAATTAAAAGACTTAATTTGCATTCATATTTTAAGGATAATTCATCAGAATCCATAAAAACAGCTTTATTACTGAGATTTTCATTATGAAATCATAGCCAGCGGACAGAATCAGTCCACTCAGAATAGAAAGAGACTGCATCATCACAGATGGTGCTTGAGGGCTTTGATTGTGCTCAGTCAAGTACTTTCCTGTAAGTGTGTGTGCATGCTTTTGTTTGAGCATATGTGGATGTACGTGTCCTCAGTGGTGTGTGCATTTCAATTTAACATGTGTTTGTATGCATGTGTTTTAGACCGACTGAGTGCTTTGCAGGCCTACGGATAGCCTAAAGGCTCGACTTCTGTTTCTGAATATGTGGTTTATTATTCAGAGGGTTAATATGATTTGATTCACTGCTTTGGCTGCAGCTAGTTTAACCTGTTCAATTCTGCTTGCAACTGCATTTGTTTATTTTATGGCATCACAACAAACACCTACTTAGCCTGCATCTAGTTTGAATTCAAACTGCATTGACCCATAGGCAATACCTCTTAAAGGGTTAGTTCACCCAAAAATGAAAATTAATTACTCATTATCATTAATTACTCACCCTCATGTCGTTCCAAACCCGTAAGACCTTCGTTCATCTTTGGAACACAAATTAATATATTTTTGATGAAATCTGAAAGCTTTCTGATCTCCCTATACTCAGCAATGTCATAACATATTTAGGGTACGTTTACATGACAAAGATATGCTTAAAACGGAGAAGTTTTCCTTTTCAGTTTTCCATGTACAGACGACACCATTGTCAAAATGATCCCTATTCACACGGATCCGCGAAAACGACTAAAAATGCTGTATTCTGCTGTCAGGCCATTAGATGGCGATGAAACACTATATAGACTGAACATATAATACGCATGTGCATGACTTCATAGTTTTCACAGATTTGCATTTTTGTTGTTTACACAGAGACCGTTTTCAAAAACTTGCACTTTGTAATCTGTTTTCAAAAGTTTGTGTTTTCAGGCACCCAAAACGCTGTTGTCGTGTAAATGAATGGCCAAAATGCATTAAAAAGTTTTATGTTTTTAGTTGAAAACGGTGTCGCGTAAATAGCACCTTAAAGGCCCGGAAAGGTAGAAAAGACATCGTTAAAATAGTTAATGTGACTACAGTGGTTCAACCTTAATGTTATGAAGCGACGAGAATACTTTTTGTGCGCAAAACCAAAACAAAAATAGCAAATTTATTCAATAATTTCTTCTCTTTCCTGTTAGTCTCCTACACTGTTGACGTTGTAAACAGAGCAGTGCTTCCAGGTTCCATGTCAAAACGTTCCTTGCCACTGTCACCTTTGGCTTGGTTAGTTGGGGACTCAATATTTAGCAATATTATTGATTTGACTGTACTGACTCTATTGGATGAGAACTGAACTGAGCAGGACAATTACATCACTGTTTTCTACAGAGCTGCTTTGTAGCAGAACTCATTTCATATTTGATGAACTTTACACAGTAATTAAATGAAACTGAATTAACACTAAACTGACCAATGATACTAAACTGAACAATGATACTATATATTTTTTTCTTTTTAAAGCTTCTTTATAGGAGAATTGAAGTTTGTTTGCATCACTGAAACATTGTTTTCCTGTTTATACTTGTAAAGCTGCTTTGAAACGATCTGTATTGTATAAATATAAATAAATGTAACGTGACTTGACTAACCTGACTTTAGTCACATCAGCAGTTTAGTGATGGTTTGAATAATAATAATAATTAATACATTATTATCATTATTTTTAATTGTTTTTTATTCATAATAAAAAATAACAATTTATATTATTATTATTATTATTTGTTTTTGTTGTCATTAAAGGGTTAGTTCACCCAAAAATGAAAATTCTGTCATTAATTACTCACCCTCATTTCATTCCAAACCTGTAAGACCTTCGTTCAACACAAATTAAGATATTTTTGATAAAATCCAATGGCTCAGTGAGGTCTCCATTGCCAGCAGGATAATTAACACTTTCAGATGCCCAGAAAGCTACTAAAGACATATTTAAAATAGTTCATGTGACTACAGTGGTTCAATCTTAATGTTATGAAGTGACGAGAATACTTTTTGTGAGCCAAAAAAACAAAATAACGACTTTGTTCAACAATATCTAGTGATGGGTGATTTCAAAACACTGCTTCATGAAGCTTCGAAGCTTTACAAATCTTTTATGTATCAAACTGCCAAAGTCACGTGAACCATTGAAATTTTGAAACATTTTGAAACACTTATGACTTAACGAATCCACGTTTACTGAAATCATGTGATTTTGGCAGTTTGATACACGCTCCGAACCACTGATTCAAAACAAAACATTCGTAAAGCTTCGAAGCTTCATGAAGCAATGTTTCGAAAATCACCCATCACTAGATATTGTTGAATAAAGTCGTTATTTTGTTTTTTTGCGTGCAAATAGTATTCTTGTCGAACTGTTTTAAATATGTATTTAGTAGCTTTCTGGGCATTGAAAGTGTTAATTATCTTGAGGGCAATGCAGGCCTCACTGAGCCATCGGATTTCATCAAAAATATCTTAATTTGTGTTCCGAAGATGAACGAAGGTCTTACAGGTGTGGAACCACATGAGGGTGAGTAATTAATGACAGAATTTTCATTTTTGGGTGAACTAACCCTTTAAATATTATTGTTTACATTAGTATGAAATGTATCTTTATATTCGTGTAATCATATTTAATGTAAATATATTCAGAATTTAAAATATGCCATCCCCAAACAACAAGAACGCCACTAAATAAATAAATAAAGATACTGATGATAATTTATTGTTATTATTATTAATAATACTGTTGTTGTACTTTTTCCCAGAAAAAAAAATGCACCAACCACTATATGTGAAATATAAAATAAATGTGGCAAGTGCCAAAAAATGGCCAAACCTTTATTTAGTGAGTCTCGGGAGGATACAGAGCGAACGCTCTCCCCTCCTCCGCCATGTGATGACGGACAGACTGTATCACCGGAGCGATGCTTGAAGTCACTCTCATCAGCAACAAAGCGAAGCAACAGCAGCAGCAGCACTGACGTAAACCATCCACCACATCACCGGAACCATACGGACCAGGACCGACACCATATCGTCTCTTCCGAAGGACGTATAGGATGAAAACGGAGCGCTGAGAGAGACTTGGGATCGTGATGATGCTCGGACTCCAATTCACGGCAACATTTGAAATGCGCGTTAAATGGAGACTCATGACAAGAGATGCTGCAGGGTGCCGCATTGCCTGGCCGCTTGATGATGGTAGGATAGAGCAGCGCTTTTAACCGTGATGCTCGTTCTTAGATGCTTTTGGGGTGGGATGGAATGAATGAACGGATTTTGTGGTCGAGTCCTTGCCTCAGATTTGATCATACGCAAACTAAGACGATTTCAGCCTGCTTAAGCCATAGACATATACAATCGATGAGCACGACCAGATGAATGTATGTGAATTAAAAAACCCACGATACAGGTGAACTCATAAGGTGAACTAACAGTGTCGTAGCTTACACTCAGGACCATCTCCAAAGTCAGGGTTTATTTGAAAGCACTGCAGTGACAGGGCTCTTTATGATTGGCATTTTCATAATCAATTACATAGAGCATATTTAGTGTAGTATATACGGTAGTACAGTATAGTCAGCCTTGGTCCATTGCAAGGACAATGACTCATTTACAGGCAGGCCTGTCTCCAGAAACCCTGGAGAAAGCCAAGGTGGAGTTAAAGGAGAACCCCGATACTTTGCATCAGGACATACAGGAGGTGAGGGACATGATCATCACCCGTCCAGACATTGGCTTTCTCAGGACAGATGATGCTTTCATCCTGCGCTTTCTCAGAGCCCGGAAATTTAACCATTTCGAGGCCTTCCGCCTCCTGGCCCAGTACTTTGAGTACCGGCAACAGAACCTAGATATGTTCAAGAACCTGAAGGCCACCGATCCGGGGATCAAGCAGGCTCTGAAGGACGGATTTCCTGGGGTTCTGTCCAATTTGGATAGATACGGGAGGAAGATTCTGGTTCTGTTCGCAGCGAACTGGGATCAGAGCAGGTAAGGTGCTATTGGATTTTGGCTAATTGTGGGTAATGACGCGCACTGTCTGAGCTGTCTTTTCAGCATCAGTCTTCTGTCATTCACTAGACTACAGCATGATGTTTAGACATTATGAGGCGTTAAGTTAAAGTTAAAGGTGCAGCAACAGTGTACATCACAGTGCCCATGTTGTGTTACACATATTGCATTACTATTTATAGTGACAAATAAGAATGTCTCAGATGTTTAAAACACATGTGCCAAGTTAGAAATGTAATGTTGGTTTCATACATTTTTAAGGAACATTTATGCCATCATTTTATTTGAAAGTGGAGAGATCTTTAAGAGATATTTTAACCATTGAGGGTTTGATGTTACATCCGAGCCATAATAGGTGATGACCTTTGACCTGACCCAATATTCTACATGACTGTCCTTCATATATGCCATTGTGTTTTTTCAACATGGATGCACTGAGTACCCCTGGAATATTTACTGTTATCTTCTATTTTAAAGAACAGACAGTAACTCTCTGAAAATGCATCATCTAATCAAAAAACAAAAAAAACTTAATGACCTTGACATACATTCATGAGTCTCTTACAGACATACAGTCTTACGTCTCAGGTCTCTTGGCACATGTCAAAATGGCTACCTGCATGTACAACATGCTGACTTTCACTTGGCAAATAAGAGGTATTTTTTGCATTTATTAATGCCTTTTTAAATAACGGACCGAAACAACAACGAAAACATTGCTCATATATAGCCTCATTTAGTAATGTTTTATCTTAGTGGTTAATGGTCTGTAGGCTTGGCTGAGAGTTCAGACCCACATCGATGTGTCCTTGAGTACAGCACTTCATCCCAGGTTATTCCAGGGACACTGCAATAAGTGCACTGTAAGTGACAATTGGATGATCGACTAAATGGCAAATTATTTCATTAAATAAATAAATTTCTTACAGTGTAATCAAGGTGTTCGTATACACTCTTAGAAAAAAAAGGTTCAGTAGGATTCAATATTGAACCCTGGGTTTCTTGACACTTTATGCCTAAAAGGTTCTAGATACGGTGTAATGTCTTAAATTATTGCAATTTCATGTTTAACGGGTTATTTCAAATGTTTTTCTAGTGATAAAGTATGTTTACAATATGTTTCATTCATAAAATGTAATTACAATTCAAAAAATGAATTAAAATGCAATTAATTAATGAATTAATGACAGAAACCTTCAAGGTTCTAGAACCTTTTCTTCTAAGAGTGAGGTCGTGTGTATATACTGTAACATAAATACAAGTGTGAGCTTAAATGTGCCCTAAAGTCCAAATGAAATTGTTTTGATTCACCCCTTGAACTCAGGATGAACTTATAGCCCAAATCCAAAGCTTTAGTAAAGCACTATCTATCTACGGTGACCTCAACAATCTTTGGACACTTACGTCATACATATTTTGTATGCAATGCAGTGACTTTAATGCATATTTAAGAGTAAAATGAAAATGATCCCATGATCAGATATTGTGGAAAATATCCTGGCCCTTCCAAGCTTTATAATGGTAGTGAATGGGGGGCATGATTTTGAAGCCCAAAAAATACATCCATCCATCATAAAAATAATCCATACGGCTCCAAGGGGTTAATAAAGGCCTTCTGAAGTGAAGCGATGGGTTTTTGTAAGACAAATATCCATATTTAAAACTTCTTAAACTAAAATAACTAGCTTCCAGCAGACGACCGTATGCATATATGCATACTGTACGCATAAGTCGACTTGCGCCACAAGAGTAACCCCTGACGCGATGTGTGGTGTAGGATGAAGCAGTATCGTAAGCTTAGACGCCTCTCACGGTTCAAACAAATAGGGCTGTGCAACAAACTCAAGCTCCTCTTCTCTTATATCGAAATCCTATTTAAAAATTCTCGTTTTAAACTTCTAATTTATGACTGGTGTTTTGTTTTGCTCTATCCTATGTGCTTCTGCGTTCGTCATTGCGTCATACATTGGGTCAGGGGTTACTCTTCTGTCGCAAATCGATGTGTACGGCCGTCTGCCGGAAACTATAGTTAATGAAGTTTTAAATATGGATATTTTTCTTACAAAAACCCATCCCTCGCTTCAGAAGGCCTTGAAACCCCCTGGAGCCGTATGTATCATTTTTATGATGAATGGATGCAGTTTTTGGGCTTCAAAATCATTCACTACCATTATAAAGCTTTGAAGAGCAAGGATATTTTTAAATATATCTCCGATTGTGTTTGTCTGAAAGAAGATAGTCATATACACCTAGGATGGCTTAAGGGTGAGTAAATCATGGGATAATTTTAATTTTTGGGTGAACTATCCCTTTAAATCATATATGTACATGTATTTCTCCAAATTTAGTTTGTTTTAATGTTGTGAGAAATCATGGCGCTAACTGTTGGAGTCTCACCTCTTTAGACTGGAGAGTACATAGTGCTCGAGTCCATATCAAACAGCCTTTGAATCCATGCCAGTCGCACCATTGCCTTGGATGGCAGGGCTCTTGGCATCCTCTCACAGGAACAATGTGTGATGAGCACTAGGGTCAAGTCGAGCCTGATTTCCTACATTTATTCAAGCATAATGGGAGATGTTTAAACACCATTGACTAATATGAAACAAACTTACCCAGTAACTGTATGAGAATATATATGTATCACATTTAGAGTTTGTTTGCAAACCGTCCTAAAGGCTTGTGCTTATCTGCAGGTACACTTTTGTGGATATTCTGCGGGCTATTTTACTTTCTCTGGAGGCAATGATCGAAGACCCCGAGCTACAAGTAAATGGATTTGTCTTGATCATTGACTGGAGTAACTTCACTTTCAAGCAAGCTTCCAAGCTAACTCCAAGCATGCTGAGACTGGCAATCGAAGGCCTGCAGGTAACACAACTATTTGATTTTAATCTTATAGTTATATTTAT
This sequence comes from Ctenopharyngodon idella, assembly GCF_019924925.1. NCBI lineage: Eukaryota > Metazoa > Chordata > Actinopteri > Cypriniformes > Xenocyprididae > Ctenopharyngodon > Ctenopharyngodon idella. The sequence continues at coordinate 25,950,540 of NC_067239.1, read as the reverse complement.
ACAGAGAATCAACATGGATATTACAAAAGCATTCTTCAAATTTGTGCCTTCATGCATCTTTGATTCATCAATGCTTCAGACGATGTATTATGATATCCAATATGTCATGTTTGTGAAGCGTGCATCAGGTTTAAATAATATAATTTGCTTAGAGTAATTCTGCATGTGTGAGGCTGAACAGGTGCTTGTAGAGGAATCCCTCTCCTGTCAAACATTTATTATTCTCTTTGTGAGTAACATGAACGGGAGCTGACCCAACGCAAGGGAACACGATCTGCATAGAAACCAAGAATGAGTTTAGTTGCCTAATTTACTTTAATTTTACCTAACTCAAAAGTAGCTGCATTAAGAAATAGTGTAGTGTGTTAATAGTTCTCTTAGGAGTTGTTATTCAAGTGATTTATATTAGTAAGTATCTGTTTGAGATCCATTCCCTTTCATTTTAATGAAGTACAGCACATTTTAGCATCTATATTATAATTGCTCATACATATGTTTAAGGTTTCAAACAGACACTGTTCATCATTTACTCACCCTCATGACATTCCAAACATCCATTCTTCTGTGGAACATAAAAGAAGATATTTTGAGAAATGTCTAGTGTTGTTTTGGATCCCATTAACTTTCATTGTATGGACAAAAACAGTTCTTTAAAATATCTTCTTTTATGTTCTGAAGAAGATATAAAGTAATGCAGGTTTGAAACGTCATAAAAATGAGTAAATATGATGGAATTTTCAGTTTTTTTAGTAAAATATTCCTTTAACCACAAGCATTAATCTTTGCTGCACAACTTGTTCCAATTTGTTTGTATTACCTGAAATTTGCAGCTATTGACTGATATAATTTTCTAAGCATTTTGGGGTAACATTTGTCACCTTGTATATGATAAAATGAGCAAAACTGTTCCAGGATCAACAAGGAGGATGATCCAGGAACAGTTTTGCTCATTTTATCATCTACAAGGTGACAAATTCCAAACAACCAATCAGATTTGAGGGATAGGTTTACAGTTAATGTCAAGTTACAACAAGGGTTAGGGGCTTCCACACCATTCTTATTCACATATCATTTACCTCTTATTTTAAGGCATAGGTTATGGGTAGGGTTAGGTTTAGGAGTAGGGATAGCATTAGGACTATGTTTTTGGACAGCGACCAAGATCATAGAGACCTCAGCAACCGCATAGCAACACCTTGGCAACCACCCACAACACTGGTGGTGTGTTTTGCATGGACACTCATATTGCATAAATTGTACTAATTTAACATCACTATGACACATAACTGAGCAGCAAGATCGTTCATTGTGCTATAAAATGGTCACTGCATTTAACAAGAGCTAATCTGCGCATAGACATTGTCCATTTCCAGAAGCAGCCTCTTGAAAGCTCTCATTTAGACATCCCTCCTTTGAGGAGGGCTTTGGTCTGATATGACATGTAGGCAGTGCAGAGTAAAGCCTGTTGACTGAATATTAATGCGGGTCCATGATGAGCCTATTCCACATTCCAGTGCCTCTTCAGACAGATTAGCCGGTGAATAATTGATCGCCGCCATTAGCATCTTGCATCCACAATGTGCTGTTCACATTGAGTGGGACATCGCTTTTGTAGCCGTTTGAAAGGGAAACAATAGCGTAGATTGAGGGAAAACAGCTACAGCTAATTAGTTACAGTTCAAAAGAGTGCTCAGCAGCTAGCTTGTCAGCAGAAGTCATCACTTACATGTGTAAATATTTACAAGAATTCAGATTTTTTTTTTGGCATTTTTGATTCAATTTGAATGCATAAAAAGTTACAAGGAGCAATTTGATGAATGCATGCATTTACAGATTTACACTTACTAGTCAGAAGTTTGAAGTTATGATTTTATTTTTTGTTTTTGAAAGAAATTGATAGTTTTATTCAGCACAGATGCATTCAATTGATCAAAAGTGACAGTAAATGTCACAAAAGATATCTATTTCAAATTATTGCTGTTCTTTTGAACTTTCTATTCATCAAACAATCCTAAAAAATAGTTTCCACAAAAATTTAAAGCAGCACAACTGTTTTCAACATTGATAATAATAAGAAATAATAAGAAGAAATATTTCTTGAGCACCAAATCAGCATATTAGAATGATACCACCACAAGGATAAATTACATTTTAAAATATATTCAAATCAGGGTTCATACAGATACTGTAAAATTAAATTCAAGGACGTTTCAAGCACTTCTTTTTGGACTACCATCAAAAGATATCACTTATCAAACAATATCTTTGTCTTTTAAAAAGGTAAATAGAAAAATAAAATACTTTAAGTTAATGATGGGGATTTATCAACGACTTCAGTGCAGGTTACATAGTACCGCCAGTAGGTGGTGACAAGCAAAGTGGCTTCACTTAATAGAGATCAATGCATTGACAGGCGCTGCCCCAGTAATGGGAAATCCCCTTAACCATTGAAAGGATACTATGACAAAGATATTGCTTTCAAACCTCATTCAAACTGTTTTTTTTCCCCCATTCAAGTACTTTTCAAGTACCTTTTCATAAATATGGCTGTCAAATTGAAGTACTTCAAGCACCTTGTATGAACCATGTCAAATATAAAACAGTTATTTTAAAATATTGTTTCACAATATTTCTAGTTCTGGCATGAAACTCTAGATGGTGCAGGCTCATAGGTCTAACTCATTTGGTATCGATCACGTCATTATCTACATAGCAGCTGATTGGTTGTTGTTGCATCAGTGGATCGGCTCAACATTCAAACAAATACCGGTGTGTTGCTGGTAGTAGTGTGCAGCGCGCTTTCAGAAACCCGCACCTTCCCCAGCTCCACCTGTATAGATCTGCTACGGGGTTAATTCATGTAGGTTACATATGCAGCAGCAGCATAGCAGATCTATTCCGCCAAGACCAAATACATTAACATTGCCATATCCATAAACATGCCAATCTCCATTACCATACCAATCTCCAGAGAGTTGTCATGACAGAACTGTATTTTTGATCAAATTTGGTGAGCATAAGAGAATTTTTTCAAAAATATTAAAACATGTTACCGACCCCAAACTTTTGAATGGAAGTGTATGCGAATAGCATTTATCAAACGCTTCAGAAAATGAATGCGCGAGAATGCTAGAATGAGAGGTGTGACGCCCCATGGTTCTATTTTGACAGTGACAGAGCAACAGTATGTACATTGAGTCATTAAACATGACGTTTAGAGCCCGCGGGAAAAGCGCACAGCTCTCCGACCCAAAAGTGCAGGGTCATGTGAAGCGTTACATCAATCTGATGGCATTGTTCATATGGACATCTGTCTGTCTCAATCATCAACATAATGAAGCATCAAAACCTTTTTTGATGGCTCAGTGCTTTCTTTGTAAGCTTTTTGGTGTTTTAACTTAGCTTATTGTCATACCAGTGAGTGAAAAAAATTGAAAGAAAGAGAGAGTGACAGAAACAGAAAGAATGGAAGGACATGGACTGAAGGAATAGGAGAAAGTACAAAGTACGAACATAAGTCTCTTATGTTCTCTGCTCATTTTTTTTTTCTTTCTGCGGAGTCCATTTGATGAACTACAATCTGTTGCTATTGAAAGTACCTTTTATGCCAGAAGCTCATGGATGTTTTGCAAGGTTAAAATAGAACTAATGGATTCTTCCTAGAAAACCTCATGGTTTACAGGCAATGACCATTGCCTGTTCTTTGAGGTATAGTATATTTTTAATATTAATTTACAATAGAGCCATCTATATGTTTTCTAGCAAATGGTGGCTCAGAAAAGAGCACTTGATGTGCAGAAAATGGCTGTTCTTAGCAAAATCAATAGACAGCAACATACTCCCGAGTCGAATAGAAGTGAGAGAAAGAGGTCCTGGCTTTTCTGGAGCAGTGCTTTGTTGTTTCAGTCTCTGTTGTTTGCTTCTGTGCTTTGGACATGCCTTTTGTCTCTCTTAGTCTTGAGAAATAACCCACGCTTGGCAGCCAATCACAATGGGCCAATCTTCCCCAGCCCACCCCATGCCGAGTTTCCCTGGCAACCTGTCCAACCGCCATGCAATGCACCCTCCAGATGGGCTGTGCTCACAGAAAGAGACGCACTCATGTCACTCAGCCATCGTGTCCGTATGTGTGTTTCTATGTAGGGCACTTAAAGTGCATCTTAAAAAGCACGGGAAGTTCATTGTACTGACAGATTGACAAGCATCGCATTCTTGCATTCCCATAAAATGTCATTTTTATTGCACTGTAAGGTTTTTTTATTGCATGTCTGGGACTGATGTCAGTTGTTGGAATATCAGCAACAATTTTATTTCAATAATTATAAAGTGCTGTTTGATTTTGTTTTATTTTATTTTGTAATATAAGTTGTATGCATTTCCAGCCTGGTCTCATTGTTAATACGTAGGTATTAATACGTAACTTTCAATGACACAAAACATACATTTTTGTACGTTTGGATAGGTGTTAAAACATACAATATGGACATATTGGCAGCATTTAAACGTAGCATTATTACATTTTTACAGCGAAAAACGTAAAATATTTACGAATCTTTTTAATGCCATAAAGATATATGTATAATTTCCCTTTTATCATTTTATAGATAAATGTAAGATCCCTAAACCCCACCCCGAACCTAAACATACCCATTTTATACAGAATATTAAAAGATTTAAACATAATGGACAGAATGTGTAGGAAAATGACAATTTTAGTAACAATACAGCATTAAAACGATATTTTGAGCCGTTAATCCTACACCTACCCTAAACCTACCCATAACCATTTCTTAAAACTACGTACTGTTATAAATAAAAGAATAACAGACAAACAAATGTAATCACAATAATTTATTTATTGCAAAAATGTCAAAAGTGGTACCAAATGTAGTTAAAATGATAATGAGTTGCAGTCCTCTCTGGAGGTAATAGTTTATGGGGTACAGAGCAGAATTTAAGTTATTAATCCATGAAAATATGAATCCGGTGTTGTGCCGAATTTTGACCCCCTGCCAAATTATTACCCCGCTCGTTGAAGTCGCTACCTGATTGCCTAATCTTAACCCCACCCCTAATCCTAACCCCTCCCCCACACCTACTCCTAAACCTACCAATACCAGGGGGTAATAATCCGGCAGGGGGGTCAAAATTCGGCACAACACCGGCTTCTGTCCGTGAAGGCGCGTACTCATTTCAAATGTCAATCCGCTAAAACATGGCATGGTGCAATCTCTGATGAAGCAGGTGAGAACCAATTAGCGTTCGATATCAGTGCCGTAAACCATGTTGTAATGCTTTTCTAGGGCGCAACTTTCAAATTTGAATCGCTGCTGAAAAATGTGAGAATGAAATGAAGATCGCCGGATAAAGAGCTGAATTTGGATCTGTTCCTTGTAAACATATGGATTCTAAAGATTCGGAGTAGAGCAAACAAATAAAACTGATGTGATTTGTGAATTTATGTTGTGTTTTGGTGTAACATTATCTCATGGTTGTATTGTCAGTCGCTGCATAGGAGAAAACGTATTTTGTGTCTCACAGCAAACAAACTAAATATTACAAAATGGTTAAACAATTACAGAAATTGTATTCATTTTAAGGTATTAAAGTGTAGTCTTGTTTAACATAATGTGAAACGAGCTTGCAGCACAAGTCACAAACAGAAATATTTCATATTAAGTAGATGAATGAACTGCATTTAATAAATGCGACTAAAAACATGTATTGATGTGACAATTGAATACAACAGAATCAAAACATTAATTAACGATTTTAATATGAATACATGGGAATTCATACACATTCACACTTGGATATGTAAATAATTTACATTTTATTGCTGTCAATACATATGTATTTTACGTTTTAGTGCTATAAATATGTCAATATTGTACGTTTTGTGTGTATGAAAACTAAGTAGGCTAACTAAGAATTTTTTTTTATTTTATTTGTCGTTATTAGTTGTGTGTATGCAGTTTAGTTTAGTAAACTTCCTGACTTTGAATGAAAAATATCATTCAGAACATTTCCTCAGTAATACAGTAAAACCGGAGCTAGTTTTCACTGTTCTTGCCAGATACAGTTCATTGAACATAACTTGACCTTTTGTGACAACATGCCCCTATTGCAAGGTTATATTGTTTACTTGTTACCCAACAACTATAGCAAACATATCATGTGTTTGTACTTTTTTTGAGGATTACATTTCTAAAAAAATATTCTAATGTATTGATTCTTGAATCAGAACTTCATAGGTACTGAGATATAGTTTGTGACAACTAGCCCCTTTCTCCTATATGAAAGTATATAATCAAAGAGAGCTGTAATTTCCATTTGCACTTAGTGTAAATAGACACCAATATAAATTCTTGCAATATATCTGTGGTATTGAAATAATGTGTAATAGATGTCCCAGAGATGACTTCAGACAGGCAGATAGGGGCTATTTTAGCCTTCTAGAAACAGTCTTGTTGATTAAAGTACATCTCCCCATCATTAAAGAAGGAGGAGTCTGAAACTCATTACAACAGATGGATTTAAAGTCCTTTTAGTGGCACAGCAGCATTACGCCTTCACCACAAGTAATCTCTCTTATGTATTTCTCTCAAAAGCCGTATTACAGAATGTAACTTACCTTAAAGGGATAGTTCACCCAAAACTACAATTCTGCCATCATTTACTCACCCTCATGTCATTCCAAACCTTTCGTTCTTCTGTTGAACACATACAAAAAATGTGTTGTTTGGACACCATTTAGTTTTAAAATATCTTCTTTAGTGTTCAGCAGAAGAAAGAAAGTCATATAGGTTTGGATCAACATGAGGGTGTGTAAATAATGATAGAATTTTCATTTTTGGGTGAACTACCCCTTTAAATTCTTTCCAAAAACAATAAATTGTTCTCAATTTGCACTCTCCAATCCAAAAACATCTGATTCAAGTTTTCTTTGCTTGAACAGCTATGTGGTCAGGGGCAGGGCATGAGGTTTGTGCAATATTTATAGTGCCCAGCAGTCTTTGTCCCATAAGCAAACACAGGAAAGCGTGATCAAGGCCCTTCTCAGTCCCTGTTTAATCAACAGAGCAACTTGCACATGGAATGGGTTTGCATCCCTTACGTCAGACTGGCTCATCTGGATGCTAAGATCCGCTGCCTCCCGGAAAGCAAAGAGCTTCTACATGTCTTGCTTATCTGGGAAACAGCACTAGACATATCTGGGCCTGCAGGACTAGAGTTAGACTAATTGTTTTGCTCTCTGCAAAGTGGCACAGTTATGGTCGCGCTCTGTTTATCGCACTATAACGGGACTGTTCTGATCTGTAGCAGAGCTGACAGCTAGTGAGTAGAGCTTCGTCTTTGTGTTACCGACCTTGCGTTGCTACGCTCAGTGGGCTGGATCTGGCAAGTGTAGATAAAATGTCTCCTGTAGAGCTCCAATTATTGACGTAAGCAATGGCATGTGTCAGAGCGAGAAGCTTTGTATTGCTGGTTTGCTCGGTTATGGTTAATTTGTCTTAATTTTAGATAAAGTATTGCTAACGGGATGCTAACTGTTTGTAAAAGTGAGCTATTCTTGATCAGAATAGGGCAGAATGTGGACCACACTTTATGCTGATAGACAAAAAGTCTGGCTACAGAAGACTATTTGTATTTTGGGGTAAAGAAACTTGTTTTTCTCTTCTAAAGACTCTTAGAAATCTTGTTTCTTATCCAGGAATCCTGTCACTATAACTAGGACAGCTCACTGACTCTGACTGACACGGTATGTATTATTTGGTAAGGGGACCATGATAAAATACTAGCTTTTCCTCAGGCTACGTCTTTCAAAAGAACTCCAGCAAATGGAGTTTTTTTTTTTTTTCAATTACCTTGCTGGAGTTCAGTCGTGCATCATCAGTGGCTCCAAGAAAAGAGAGGGATGTTTCATGTCAAGCCACTGAAACAAAATGCACAGATGAAATCAGTGGTTCATCAACTTATACAGAGACTAAAAACAACTCCCATAAAGCTCTAAGCGAAACCATTCTTTGATAAACTGTAATTTAGTGGCGCTGTTTAAAACCGGTAATTATTTAACATTGCAGATTGATGTTTTAAATGGTTCCTGATTTCACGATGAGGCACTTTTAAGAGCAATTATCCTGTGGCTTTACTCCTTTCTAGTCAATCTGACCTGCTGCCAGAATCTATGTTAGCTGCTTGATGGATTTGTATTCAAGCTAATACAAGCAAACTAAAGCCTTTTTCAACAATCCATTTGAGTGTTTCACTTGACCAAAACAGGAGAATTATGCATAAACCCATATCACTCCCAAAGAGTCTTTTATATTTTTAAGTAGTTTATTTAAAAGACCTTGACATGAACAAAAATGTATTTTTTGTCTGTTATCTGCTCTGCCGTGGTGGCTTCAGTTTCTTTATTTAATGTTTTGTCACTGGCTCAGTGTAGCATGGTTTCGCTCATGAATATCAATTATATGTTTAATTGATTTATAGGTGGACCTTGGTGAGTGATCTTGAAGCCATTGTTTTAAATGGATGGTTAACTCAAAACTGAAAAGTCTATTACCATTTACTCACCTTAGTGTAGGGCCCTGATACACCAAGTCGCCCATTGGCCACATTTGTGCCTTCACTGAGTGTCAGCCGGCCCAGTTTTTGTGGTTTGTTCCACACTGTCAGCACTTGTTGGACATCGTCGGGGGTATTTTGGCCGATTGAGCATGTTGAATTGGCACAAAGCCAAGGTCTGTTCATTCGGCGGCCATATTTGCAACGCCTTCAGGCAGCTATTTCGGGCATCCAAGACCAAGTCTTATCCATTTGAATGGGGGAATCCTGAAATCTCAAAAACTGTTTGGCGAACTCACAATTAAATAACATATTTCAAATCAACAACAAAATCTGACATGAACTGCCCCATAAATGTTGTTTCTTATGCTCAAATGGCATTAAAAAAGCTTCTTTTTCAGGCTAGACGAACCAATGCGCAGTCCTAAGCGCGAGTCTCAGGTTTCACAATGACTTTACCAATCAGCAATTAGCTCTTTTACTTAGAAGGCAGGACATATTCTGCCATATTGCGCGTTGCAGTTTCTCCCATTGATAACTAATAGCAGAGTGAACCGTCTTTCTATATCTTTGATCGGCATCCGTTGGCGCCTTCGGTGAGAGACAAAGAGCTCTGATTGGCTGTTCAGCTTAGTGAATGAGTCAGTGCAGGAGAATAAAAAAGCGAAAGGGAGCAAAGAAGTCAAAATGGTTGGCACAGAGTCAGACAGAAGGCATTCCAATGCGCAAATATTTTCATAACAACATGAGCAACATTGATGAGAAACAGCATGAGAAACATTCGCCTGGAATGAAGAAAGTGATCAGCATGATTGACATTCAAAATTGGTAAGCAAGCGCTGCTTTGTTTACGGTTTGTCTGCAGTCCTAGTTTCAGTTTCCTTTTCTGATACCTGCTGATATAGATAGTTATTTCCTTACACGCAGAATGCACATGCTAGTTGACCGTCATCTGTAGTCCTTTTGGTGTGTTCAAGCGCAGCTTTTTGGTCGAGACGCAGCCGACGCATGGCAACAACAAGCGCAATGTTGCCAAGTCCGCGGTTTTCGCGTGGAATTGGGCTACTTTTACACTGTTGCCGTGGGTTGTTTTTCATGTCCGCGGGTTGAAACGAACCTGAATAACATGATATTTAGCCCCTGAATAGCGAATTTTACCCACCAAAAATGTGATTTTTACTGGGGGACCCCCCTGAAACGCCATTGGGCTAGTTTTGGGCAGCAATTGGGCGGGTTTTGTTGTGAAAACTTGGCAACCCTGAACACGCGTCTCATTTCAAAGGCTGCATCCTCCGGAGGTCGCATTTGAAGGCTGCATACGTCATCGATCGAGGCGGTCTCATTTAAGAAAAGTAACCGTTATATTGCAAAGTAAGAAAGAAATTACAGTATTTTACATATCATGAGGAATAACAGTCAATTTTATTACAGTTACTTTTCTTAAATAAAACATCCTTGATGACATATGCAGCCTTCAAATGCGAACTTGTCAGCTTTCGTCGCCACTAGTTCTTTGACGTCGACTTGATGTGTCACGGCCATAAACCTATATGACTTTCTTCTGTAGAACTATATGAGGGTGAGTAAATGATGACTGAATTTTCATTTTTTGGTGATCTGTCCATTTAAGTGGCCATGTAAAGTTTTTTTTTTCTTTGCAAAAGAAACCTCTTTAAAATATAATAATCTACTAAAATGTATGGAAGGGATTTTCTAAGCTTTAAGGTTTAGTTACAATGGCTGCTTTGGATCTATTTAAGCTGGATTACCCAATAATGTGTGTGAGCTATGTTTACATTTTTTTAGAGTATTGCAGTGTTAGCTTAGCAACATGCTAATACCAGACTTGATATCAATTGTCAAATCTTCCATGCTTCGAGTGAAGTGCACTTTTTGTCACTTATAAGGTTCCATTTCTGCTTTTGAAGGTAGCTGCCTAAGTAGACAGTAGACATCAATGTAGGTTGATCATGGTCTGTTAATAGTTACATTTAATAATAATGCTTTTTCAGCATCGCAGGATCAGATCATGTGAATTCTGAATCCTAGAATCCAGCAAAAAGAGCATTCTGGCAGCTTCCCCTCCCTCGTCTACATCTGTCTCCTCCCACTGTCACACTGCAGGGACACAGATCAATCAGGTTTCACCAGCTCACACCAGAGTTTAGCTATTCATGTTTAATGCAGCTGAGACCTTTATCTCACTCGGCAGCAGCGGGTCCCAGAGCAGAGATATCATCGCATGTGCTGACACCACCTGCTGGCAAATGCCTCATAGCCCCTCCTCTGAAGCTCTGGCCAATCACCATGTGCTTGCGCCATCACCTGCCTCTGTGTCAGATCCAGTGCCAGACCTAACACCCACAAGCCTGTGGTCTGCTGCTGGACGCTGGCCTGGGGGCTTCTGTGTCTATAAGGCCTGCATACTTGCAGCTGTCCACCATCGGCGTTACGCCAGTGGCGCCAACAACACCGTTTGGATATGAATCAATGAGAAGCAATAAACAAGGCCATGATGTGCACTGAATTTAAAAATTGCGTAGTATGTTTTAGGAAAGATAGTTATTTGAGCAGCAAACGTTATGACTTAGTTTAAGTTACTAAATGATAGATTTAGATGATAGATTGTGATGATGATACAGGTTAGGTTACTGATTGTATAGCATGAGTCCTTGCATATTCAAAAATAAGTTATTCTATGTCAATTGCAAAAAAGTCAATTGAAACCAATACATCTATGTATGTTTTTTGAGATTTATAGACTTTCATATTAGTTAAATACTGAATGACAAGGTTTATTTATTTGAACAAATGTGACAATAAAGACATTTATAATGTTAAAAAAGATTTCAAAATATTTTGCTTTGAATGAAGCATGTTTTACAAAACAATATTAAACATTACAACTGTTTTCAACATTGATAATAATAAGAAATGTTTCTTGAGCACTAAATCAGCATATTTGAATGATATATAAAGGATCATGTGACACTGAAGACTGGAGTAATGATGCTGAAAATTCAGCTTTGCTTCACAGGAATAAAATACATTTTGAAATATGTTCAAATAGAAAACTATGTATATGAAAAATATGTATTTATATGCTTCTACTGAATGTTTGATCAAATAAATGCCACCTTGGTGAGCATAAGAGACTACTTTCTCATAGATTCAAGTTTAAGCCTAGACTTGAAAATCTTTTACCATCATTTCGTAAGACTTGATTTTTGTGAGCTTAGCAAAAGACAGCATCATTATGAAGCTTTCCGGAACCCTTGCAGTCAGCTTTATGAATATGGATTACTGTTCAGGGCAGATTAGTGAACACAGCAAAGTATGTATCAACTTCAGCCGTGTGATATCAGGAGAAATGGGAATTATGCCCACTTTTTGGTGTAATCCTCTGTAGAATCGTGAACTAGACTTCAAGGTACTTCAAAATGAACATCAGTAACTCTCATGTGAACCATCATCTACTCTGAAAAATATGAGGTTGTATGGTGGAAAGGTGGTCATTGGTGTCACAAAATCAGATTTTTTTCTCCTCACAAATGCTAGCATTATAAACATTTGTTTACATAAAACATTAAGCAAAAATGAGTGAACCAGTTTGATTTTATAAAATAAAATTTTATAAAAAAATATTTAAATAATTTCATGTTTTATATTTTTATGTTAAATATAACAATAATATTTATGTATTTATTTATTTTTCCCTACTACCCACAGGATAGCTTCCCAGCCAGATTCGGAGGGATTCATTTTGTCAACCAACCTTGGTACATCCACGCTTTGTACACAGTCATCCGGCCTTTCCTCAAGGACAAAACAAGAAAAAGGGTGAGTATTTTTATTATTATTTTTTTCTTTTTTCTTCAGTCACTTATATTACATAAAATTGTTAGCATTTCTGTTTATGTTTATGTACACATTAAAATGTACAGGCTTTTCATATACATACAACAACAGGCCAGTGCAACTGACCAATAAACAGTAAAAGCTGCAGCTTACAGTTGGTATGAAAACATAACCAGGCGAATAACAATATTTTATATGTTGTATATTTAGATTTTCATGCATGGAAACAATCTGAACAGCTTGCACCAGCTGATCTTGCCTGAGATTCTGCCGTCTGAGCTGGGTGGCATGTTGCCCCCTTACGACATGGGCACCTGGGCCAGGACGTTGCTTGACCACGCGTATGACGAGGAGACGGACTACTGCCCCGAATCCTATACCTTGTCTGTCAAAGACCTGGAGAAAGATCTGTCCCCCAAAACCATGAAAAGGTTTGTACTTGTCATTTTTGTAGTTTTTGTTTTAGATTACCTCTTTTTATTTGAGTTGATCTCATTTTTTTGCCTGTTGCCATCTTTATTTAAGTTTTATGCAAGTATATTGGAAAAAGAGAACAAGAAATAAAGGTGAGGATGAGAAAGCATATGTGCTAACCGCTAGATCATCTCCAAGATGTTTTAGTTTGTATAGTGCTCTCCAGTGTTATTTTAATATTATATTATGTTATATTATACTATACATTGGCACCTTTGAGTCCAGACATTAAATTCATTGAAAGTCTTTGGGATGTGCTGGAGTAGACTTTACAGAGTGCTCACCTCTTGTATTGTCAATACAAGATTTTGACCAAAAATTGCTGCACTTCTTGGTGGAAATAAATGTTGTGATCAATCAAAGACTTTTTTTGACCTTGGATGCATGTAAACCTATTGTAGGAGACCTCCAAAACCATGGCGGACTGGCATGAACCTAGCATAATAGGGTAATTAGTTCCGATTTGCTAAATCATGCTCACGATTTGTAAATCTAGGGAATGAATTAGTAAATCATTCACACGATTTATAAATCGAGGGATCGAAATAGTAAATTGTGTGCACGATTTAGTCAATCGACGGCACTACTTAGTAAATCGTGCACACAATTTACTTTTTCCTTGCATGTCATGTGCGGGGCTCAGTATTTCAGCCTAATTTCACTTACCAAAAATGTTTTTTTAAATAGTTTTAATTTTATTTTTAGTTAACAATAATAACACTGGTGCTTTAAAACAAGTACGTGAGGTCACCATACTGGCCATATTATGAATGTTGTTTATTTCTGTTATGACTGTTAAATGAAATCATTTGGTGGCTTGCCATGGAAACAGCATTTGCTTGCTCACAGTCTTCACTCAAGTAGAATTATCAAGAGAATGGCTCTGGATAAAAAAAATAAGCAGCTTTGCTAGAGGCGTAAAGGCGCTACAGTGTTTGTTAAAGTAGTCACATTTTAGCTGCATACTGTCTGTTTCTTCTAGGTTACAGTGCTTAGCAACCAACTCCCTAGCTTTATGATTAAACACAGCTCTTTTTGATGAAATAACAGTCTGTGTTTGACTGGGCGACTCAAGGAAATCTTGTCGTGCATCGTTTTACTGATCGAGATAGGGTGAGGTCGGTGTCTCGACTTACTGGGTCATAAAATCAGCACAAGGGAGCAAAGCCGCTGCCGTGAGCTGCGCTAAATGATGCCTATGTATGCAAGCAAAAACACATGATGGAGGTTTACCAGTGGCAAACATCTCATCTTTTCTTGCTGCAGCTGGGACTGTACATGTACAGAGACATTGGCTACCAAATATAGCCTAGTTCGCAATGGCTTATTTTGCGCTCATATCTGAAGCAACTGTTTGTAGTATTTGAATTATGCCAAAGCATCCGGGGGGCGCAGCATTTGGAAGAAAGTAGGTCTTAGATGTTCTTCTACTGCTAAGATCAAAGTACTGTTACTTAAACAGCTTTGGCTATTAAACGAAACCTCCCAGTCCGCACATAACACATCTGTGTACATCCAGCTATATGGCAGAATCCTGCACTCATTGTTCACTAGTGTTGTATTATTAACATAATTCATCATGTTTAGCTGTGGGAACAGTTCGCTGGTGATGATCTACAGTATATATATATTGATATTCAATTCCAACTATTCAGTTTAAAGTCCCCCTGTGGTGAAAATCAAGTTTTTAATGTTGTTCATATGTCTATCTAGTGTTTTTAACATGCTTTAAGACAAACCATGTGCAAATTCATGTCAACACCATTGCTGAGTATTTTCTGTTTAAAACTGCAGTAAGCCAAAGACAGTCCCAAACCCGCCGTTTGAAATCGCTGGTGTTTCTGATGTCACAAACTACCTTGTAACCAATGACGTTAATGTGCCAGCAGGGTTTAGCAAATCATTAACTGACCGTGCAAGGGAGTCTCAAAAGAAGGTTATCTCTGTATATTTTTCTGTTGATATGAAAAATCGGGTAGATTTAGCAATATGGTGGGTGTATGATGTATATTACAATATTATGATGAACTATATGCCTTTTCTACACTGAGTTGTTCAAAGCATTTGTAAGGATACTGATCGCTGGAAGGCAGCTGTCTGACTCGTGAATCTGAACATGGTTTGTGTAACATTAGCAACACATTATTAGCTGTTTGATAACATAGTCAAGCAAAATGCTAATCATATTAATTACCATCATGTGTCCGACGTTGTAAAAAGTGATTCCATTGTGCAGCGTTTACTTTAGTAAGTTGACCGAGTGGATCTCTGAGCTCGTGCGAGTGAGTGAAGGCGGGGCTAATTATCATATTCATAGTGTATATTACATGAGGCAAGGGTGTAGAGTTACATTCAAGCTATTTTAAGGCATTAAGAATTTTTTTCACAAGAAAAAACGTTTAAATATGTAATTTTGGTGATCAAAGATGAGTTTTAAGGGATAAAATTATTGACTACGGGGGACTTTAATAGATACAGGTCATATATTGGGGCTTTGGTTTATTGTGGAGAGAAACGATCCCATTAGTCTGAATTAACTATTTATTTGACCTGAAATCAAAACTGCAGAAATTTACTTAAAATATAAACATTTAAATGTGTGATTTCATCTTATCTAATTTCGAGAATAAAGTTGTTGTGTATTGAGAAAAAACTTGTTAAATTTCCAGAAAATAAGTTGAAATAATTTTTTTCATTAGTCTCTAGGACCCAGGGATTCTCGGCTCCCTCTTGGTCCCCCGTAATAGTATTGTTTCTCAGGCCCAAGACAGTGTGTATTCAGGATTATTCGAGAGCAATTAATTTGACTTTACTGAATAACGAAAGCTGTTGTGAACTTGTCAGATTCATACAAACAAGATGCATCACTGCTGACATTTATACTGTACTTTCAGTCAGTAACAATTTTGCAGTATTTACTTTGTGCTTTAAATTATCTCTTACACATTGTGCTGAAAATGAGTGTGAGTCCAGGAATGTCTGATTTTAAAAATCTAACACCTCCCACATTCTTCAAAAGGGTACATTATTCAGAGCAATTAAAACCACACGTTGTCATTTTGTCTGCTCTGGAAAGGTCACATGAACATCACTTTTTTCCCAGTTTTCTCGTGTTTGCATCACGTTGCACTCGAATAGCACAGATTCTTGCCGAAGCGTTAGTGTAACAGCTTTTGTGCGTCATTCTGTGATTTCTTAGTGGAAAAAAGATAATAGAACAATGTAGTTCATTGTCCTCAAGAGATATCTTGTGTTATTATGGTTGGTTAAAGGTGCTGTAAGCGATTTCAGACTTTGCCAAAAGCTTTTCTTTTTTTTTTTGCTGTTTGCTGAGACAGGTGGAATTTCTCAAGACACCAATTTCAGAGATGTCTGTCAGGTAGTTTATTTAATGTGTGGCATTGCAAAAACTTGCTTGCAAAAACTTGCTTGTTACAGCACCTACTTTGGTCCTTTGGGGTCTTACTGTGCATCTTAAAAGGCAACTTACAACAGTATATCTTTTAAAGTCAACATAAAAATTAGAATTATTTACTTTTTAAATGCATTGTTCACCATTGATCACTTCATGTCTCTGTATATAAAAAACGTTTTATTTTTCGATAATAACTGGATGTATATGACCTCTAACATATCATAGCCCACTTTTCACAATCCACACAAATCCCAGTGGAATCCCCCTGTCCTACATTATTTCCTTCTTAATATTCAGTACATCAAATATATCACAATACTGAAGTTAAATACATTGCAAACTAATTTCTTTTGTTAAATCTGACAGTTTTCTGATAAGAAACAGCTGTTTTTGTTCATGATTACAGTCAGGGTTCATAGAGTACAGAAATGCGTCCGTCAGAGGAAAGTGCCCCAGATCTGCGCATGATGAACGACAGCACACTGTCCTCAAAGCTTCTTATGTCTCTACGAGAGGGCTAAATCAAAAGTAGGCCAACACAGTGTACCAAGATGACATGTTCCATTACACATCCTTCACTTTAAATGATTTTGACAAGCACAATGCATCATTAATTTGTACTATTGAGTGTGTAGTGCTCTGTGTGTGTACCTAAATGTTTCATTGGGGGTCCAAATGTCTAAGGATTTTTTTATATTATATTTTATATATATATATATAATTAAAATATATTATATTTATATTATTTTTTATTATTATTTTTATTTCCATTATTATATTATCATATATTATTAATTGCATGCACATCATTTCAGCAGCACTTTATGATAATAATACTAATCTAATATAATATAAACATAATATAAATACAATAAATAATTAATAAAACATTACATTATTCAGATTTTTAATGTTCATTTCCAGGTTTTATTTATTTTGTAGCCTAGATTTTCAATGCATTCTCATGATTTTTCATTTCTCAGTTGTGCATCTCGAAATTGTGTTCCCGGGATGGCATTCATATTTTATTTATACCCACAGGTCCCAGTCCGTAGTGGAGCCAGGTGTCCTGAAACGACCAGAAAAAGTGAAAAGCGAAGAAGAGAACATGCAGCCACTGCTTTCGCTGGACTAAAGGCTCTTAATTCCCCAGGCAACGAGGATACGTCAAGCTCCGTATGCTGGGGAGGAGTGCACCTTGTTCCTATAACGCCGGAAAAAAAATGTACAAAGAAAGGAAATGTTAAGAAGCAAAAGAACACACAAACAGCCTCCAGGAACACTGCAGAGCTGCCAGTTAAAGTGATATTTTTGAAGCAAAGAGCTAACGGCGGACGTCCGTATGTAATTGTCAAGTGCCAATTCAAATCTGTAAATACACTTCAGTTCTAGACGTGAGATTGAGGGAGTAATTGTGACATGAACCTGTAAAGACTGCTGTGAATATCCTGTGTGTGCTTCTCGTGGTTATTATGTAGAACATGGTACTGTAGGATGGGTAATCATGCTTATAAAGATTCACAAGCTTTGGGGTTTCCAACATTTATAATGGTGCGTTAAAGTCTTCCTGAGAAGTCGTGTTTACAAAGTCAGGTGCGTTCAAGTCACTTTCCTCAGAGCAAGATGGCGCTGTACCTATTTAACTACAAAAAAATACAGTAAATACGAGTGGAAAACTCATGATTTTCTTTGAGCCCTGAGTTTACGGGTTGGGGGGTGTGTCAGTGTGGCTGAATACCCATACCGGTGAACGTGATTTTACCAAGTACAACATGTTCCTGGATCAACATCTTTGTTGATCCTGGAACAACATTCCAATCAACCAATCAGATTTGAGGGAAAGGTTTACAGTTTATGCCAAGTTTAGGCTTACAACCAGGGTTAGGTGCTTCTAAATCAGTGTTGTTCACCTATCATTTCCCTCTGATTTTAGGGATAAATTATGGGTAGGGTTAGGTTTAGGGGTAGGATTAGGGTTAGGACTAAATTTTTAGACAAGAATTTTGTTCCAGGATCAACAAAATATGCTGATCCAGGAACATGTCTTACTTGGCAAAATCACGGTGACCCTGAATACCACATTACTTAGGCCTACAGGTATTTAGCAGTGACATTGTCAGGCTTTTACTTACAACGAACAAAATAAGCTAACATTTTCTTGAAGTAGAATTTAAAAACCTTGCTGTCTTTTTGTGTAGTTAATTAAGAGAATGTACACTGCCATCTTGGTCTGACAAAAGTGACTTGAACGCACCTGACGTCGCGAATTCCCAACTCGTAAATACAAACTTCCAGGAGGACTTGAACGCACCATAATACCCAAATCAAGAGTCGCTCAGGAGTATTTCGAAAGGAAAGCATAGAGCTGTTGACAGCGTCAGACAGACATATGCTACTTCCATTAAAGGAAACACCATCGTTCGTCCAGGTTTCAGTGTCTCACAGCAAATACCCCTTTACGGATTTTTCTAACAAGTGTTTGCTAATATTATTTTACCACAACTTAAGCTGTGTTAGTATTCTTATATCCCAGAGGGGTCGAGTCACATTTAGTAGGCTAGCTGATTCTTCACTGATGGCCTTGTTGTTTACACTATGTCGTAGATCTGTGGAATATCGCTTTATTTCGTAACCATTTCCCAAGTTGTTTCCCAAGGCATCTGTATTCATACCAAGGACAACAAAGTGCTGTCTTTGCCATCTTTCCAACTTCAGAATCATTGGTTCTGAAGTTAAAGGAATAGTTCACCCAAAAATGAGTATTCTCTATTTATTTACTCACCCTTATGTCATTCCAAATCAGTATTTGAATCAAGATTTTGGAACAACACGAGGGTGAGTAAATAAAGATTGGCTGCACTATCCCTTTAAAGTATTAATTAAGGCTTAATCTACACTAATCGGGATACATTTAAAAACAGTGTTTTTGTTTAAAAACGCTCTCTGTCCACACTAGCGTTTTCAAGTGTTTTCCAAAACACAGTGTTTTTATCCACACTGAACGTCTGAAAATACTTTTGTACCTGTACTGCACATCAGTAAGATGCTTCTACATCCATTAGGCGTTTAAAGCTTCGACGCTTTACAAATCTTTCGTTTCGAATCAGTGGTTCGGAGCATGTATCAAACTGCCAAAGTCACACCCCCCAGTGGTGAACCATTGATTTTCGACACTTAAAGCCTCGTTTACTGAAATCATGTGACTTTGGCAGTTTGATATGCGTTCCAAACCACTGATTCGAAACAAAAGATTCGTAAAGCTTCGAAGCTTCATGAAGCAGTGTTTTGAAATCGCCCATCACTAGATATTGCTGAATAAAGTCGTTATTTTGTTTTTTGGTGCACACAAAGTATTCTCGTCGCTTCATAACCACTGTAGTCACATGAACTGTTTTAAATATATCGTTAGTAGCTTTCTGGGCACTGAAAGTGTTAATTGTCTTGCTGGCGATGCAGGCCTCACTGAGCCATTGGATTTTATCAAAAATATCTTAATTTGTGTTCTGAAGATGAACGAAGGTCTTATGGGTGTGGAACGACTTGAGGGTTAGTAATAAATGACAGAATTTTCATTTTTGGGTGAACTAACCCTTTAACAACGCTATCAAACTGTAGAGCAGCCAAAACAACTGTGGTACAACGTCATCCACCATGTTGCTTTGGGCTGAATGGGTCACATGACTGAAAAAGCATGATCGTTTTTGAAAGCCTCCGTTTTCACCATCCACACTACAATGCGCAAACGCCTTTTACGAATTATAATAAAAAGCTTTGTCTCAGGGGCTGTTTACACAATACCGCTTTCAACTAAAAATGGAAAAGTTTTTATGCATTTTGGCCGTTTATTTACACGACAACAGCGTTTTAGGGGACTGAAAACGCAAATTTTGAAAACAGGATTCAAAGTGCAAGTTTATGAAAAGATACCATTATCATCTCCATGTAAACTACAAAAACACAAATTTGTGAAAACGGTGATGTCATGCACATGTGAGGTGTTCAGTCTATAGGCGCGTCGTCTTTCTTTACAAAGTGACATCGCCAACTACTGGCCTGGCAGCATAATACAGCGTTTTTAGTAGTTTTCGTGGATCCGTGTGAACGAGGATCGTTTTGACAACGTTGACGTCTGTACGCAAAGGAAAAACATTTCCGTTTTTAGTACATCATTGTCATGTAAACATGCCCTCAGTGTGGACGGAAGGCCAAAACGGAGAGAAAAGGATTCGTTTTCAAATAAAAACGTATTAGTGTGGACAAGGCCTAAATTCCTTCAGTATTACAAAAACAAATTTAAACTAACACTAACACAGTGGTTTACACAGAGCCATAAACAAGGCGTTGTACAGTGACACATGCTAATGCATGCTTCCACATGGTTATCATGGTATGGTCAGCTTATGGTTTAGATTGTGTGAAAATAGTTTACTCTAAATTACTCAGCTGTTTTATGGAATGCTGTGTTGTCAGTCTTCTTGGCAATAGGATTTTGCAGCGGTTTAGTTTCAAGCCTGAATGAGTGAATTTGGGCTAAACAGATCATGTCACCATTTAATTTCAGGGACTTCTTTCTTTGTGCGTATGTGTAAGGAACAAGGGCAATATACATTTACAGTGTACATTTAAAACATAAAGTACATAAAAATCTTCCAGGCTTGAGATTTTTTTTCTCCATGGGAGCAAATAATTACACATCCTCACTGATTTTGAGTGAATGATACTTCCCGGACAAAATTCATAATATAATCAAAACCTCTAAATAGCTAAACAGTCAAATTTAGAAGTACTGTGGTTATCTTACTATTTTGTGTGGTATAAAATGTAAAATTCTGTGGGCACAGCTTCTGTACAGTGGTTCAGTTTGGTCCTGTTTTTATTTTATTATTTCATAACAATCCATAAGTATTCATATGTAGTGTTTATACATACATTTTATACATTTGGATATATGCTGAAACATACTATATAGGAGCATTGACAGCATCTAAAACATAATCATATTTATATATCAGCGCAGCTTTAGAAACATAAAAAATCTTTATGAATCCTTACTATTGTATTATCTGTCTATATATATATATATATATATATATATATATATATATATATATATAATTTTGATTAAACCATCAAAATATTTTAAGTATGAAAGAAGCTCAAAACACTATAAGGTATATTTCTGATATTATATGTATTATTTTGCAAAAAAAAAAAAAAGAGGCAAACTACAGCTACATGTTTTATTTTACTATGTAAAAAAACTCACAGGAAAAATCATACATTGACTTCAACAAGTTATTAATATTTATTAATAATCAATTTTTATAATCAATAATCAATAATCAATATTAAATCATTTTTTATTGTTTCAATTTTCATTTTCGCAAGTTTCATTGTGCTTACCACAAATAAAACAACTGACTGTGTGTGTGTGTGTACATATATAATATATATATATATATATATATATATATATATATATATAAATGTGTGTGTGTGTGCATGCAATTTTAGTCATACCATTATATACATATTTGTAATGTCATGGATTAAATACAATACAATCAGCCTCTTAATTCCATTCATTATTCATAAACATCTTTACAGTTGTTTATACTGTACATAGTTACATTTTAAATGCTGTTAATACATTATGTATGTTTCAGTGTTTATACAAACAAAAGAAAAAACATTGATATTTCTTTCCATCTGCAGCTCCGGACACTAAGTCTGTACCACTTACATCTATATCAGACTTTTCCTCTTCACAACAAGCAGGTTAACAGTCCAGATTATGACTTTTTATATTTTGCTGACAACTTATGTTAAGGAAAGTGATCACCAGTTTTTATTTGCTAAAACTAAAGTCTGCCCACTGTCATGACTCACTGGGTTTCTAACATCTCAAAGGAGCAAAAATTCTTTCTAAACACCTTGCTGTTTCATCCTGAACAGAAACAGGGAAGACAAAAAGTTGACAATTGGCTGTTTTGAATCTGAATGTATTTCCCAGAGAGTGATGTCATACTACTTTGGGTTCAGAGAATGCCGTTATGTATAGTTATTATTACATTTTCTGAATCATTGGAGGATATAGTGAGCAGAAAGGAATCAAACAATGGTGTAAATTGTTTAAGTATATATTTAGTAGAGCTGTGTTAATGCCATGATCAGTATTTTAATACACCTTGAATTTATTTGTATTCCTGTATATGTTTTTGGTCATGCTGCATTATGAACAGCCTTGTTTGTATTTTAGGCAATCGGAATGTTGATCAAACTGTCTCCATTTTTCTAGCCTTGCTTTCTATGGATACGTACATGTATTGCCATTACAACCAAAGCAACCCTGGGTCAAGGAAAAACAACAATTATTCCCTGCTTTTCTAAAGACTACAGGAACAATGCATTCGGTATTTCTTTGATTGTTGACTTCACTTTTCCATATCACTTTGATTGTATAATAGGGTGTTAGTGCTGAGAAGCCCATGCAGTATAGAGGTATTATCATGCAGAACACTACATGTGGTTTAAAGGAACCTGTTGAATGGAAGTAAATATGTGTATATGTCCTTTCAAAATGCTGAGATAAATTATGTAACTGAAACTAAACTGCGAAAGGAAAAAAAAAGCAGCCAATAAATATTGATATACATAGTTTAAACCTTATCATTTTCTGTCTTTAAACTCCGCTTGTTTTTTTATATTGTTTTGAGCAATCTCTCGCCACGAGTTACAACCCATGTAAATATATTTGTATTTTTTCATGCTAGAGTTGTACAGATGAGGGTACTTTCTAACCTCTTCGCACAATCTCTCGTCTTTGTAGGCCTCTGTTTCGCTGTAGCTTACAAGAGCTCTAGTCTGTTCTGTTTATGCAGTTTTTCTTTGACTACCTTGTGAATCGACGGTTGCCACCTTGTGGATAAACTAATTATTGCAAAAAAAATAAATAAATGCGCATGTGCGACCTGCGCGTACAAATGACGGAATTCGCGTCACGCGCACTGTACGCTGACCCTCGCGTACTCAAAAAAGTGAAGTATACTTTTATCTTTAATATACGCTAACACTTTATTATGATCTATATGGTCCCCCGACAGACATTCTACTGACTATAAGTAACTTTGCAAGAAGGCTACATGTCAACTTATTCTACGAACTCTAACAATAATACTCTACTAATACTCTAATCAGAGTTAGTTGACATGTAGGTCCAAGTCAACAGAATATATATATATATATATATATATATATGACTGCTAGTTGACATGAAAGTGCAACATTACTTATAAAATTTGATCAAAAGTGACCGTAAAAACATTATATATACATATATGTTATAATAGATCAAATAAATGTAGCTCTGACTCTTTCTATTCATCAAAGAATCCTGGAAAAAATCACATTATCCACAAAAATATTAAGCAGCATAATTGTTTTTAAAAATTGATAAGTGATAAGAAATGTTTCTTGAGCACCAAATCAGCATATTGGAATGATTTCTGAAGGATTATGACACTGAATCACTGGAACAAACTGCTTTTTAAAATATACGTATTAGATATTATTATATTTTAAACTGTAATGATATTTCACAATACGGTTTTACTGTATTTTTTGATCAAATAAATGCAGCTTTCTTGAGACTTCTTACAAAAATAATAAAACTGTTGAATGGTAGTGTAAAATCTTTTGCAAACTGCAGCCCATCATAACACAAACATTTTTAGGTGTTTTATCATTAACCAGTAGAAAATCTTTGGTCCAGTCACTTAGAAAAGTATTAGCACAGCTCTCCACAACCCATCGCTTGATTTGAGGTATCACAACCACACATAAAGCACATAAACAAGGTTTCAGTTCAATTAGGAAATGCTCTTACAGTCCAAAAAGCCTTTTTAGCTTACGTGTGCAGCTAATAAGTCTGAATCCGTTGTTAACACTCTAAAGGGACAGTTTGTTTGCTGAGCGTGCACAAAGCTGGAGCCAAAATCTTCCTGTTGTCCTGATCTCATTCTGTGCCGCCCACTCAGAGCATCTGCTGAGTCTGCCGTGGACACACCCTGAGCCCTCGCGTGCAAACGCAGCACAAAACCACTGGCCTCCTGCATTATTTAGTGAGGGTGTCATCATCAGAACAGCTCGCGCCACCTTAAGTGTGCAATCAGGCTGCAGCTCTCTGATGGCCATGCACATGTAATACACTGCGGTGGAGAGTCTAATTAAAAAACATTCGTCATATTTAAGACCATGTCGTATGTGTGCTGACCATAATGGTCATTCTCTGTATGCATCGCTCTGCATTACTTACAGCAAAGAGTCGCTCCTCCTCAGTAAGGATGTGCAGACCTATTTATCTCCAGGGCTTTTATTGTCTACCGAGACCATGGGATGCCAGTGCTAATATGAGATTCACAGTCACACTGTCTTCTCGAGACAGCAGTTTCCATATTGGAGAGTTTGCCATCGTTTAAACCGGCCTGTTTTAAATGGAGATGAAGCACTGATCCTGCCCCGAGGAACCGTTGCTGCCGATGATAGTGGGAGACTACTTGCTTTTATGGAACAGAAGGGTGTTTGTGATTCATGGATGTTCATTCAGTACAACCATGATGAATGACACACTAACTGAACATGATATGTTGCATTCATGTGTGTTGAAATACTTTCTTCCTATAAGCCAATTTAAGGAGCAAGTTGAGGATGAGTTTTTGGGTGAACATTACATGCCTGTTGAGGAAGTTGCTTTCTCTTTCGGACACACTAACAGTGCATTGACAATATCAAGATGGACAGTTAATTTAAAAAGACAAGCCGATTTAGCTTCAGGTTGTAGGATTTTACTAACAATTATAATTATCTGAATATATATATTAGTGCTTTCAAACAATTAATTGCGATTAATCACATCAAGTTTGTATTTATATATACATTTTATTATGTATATATAAATACACATGCATGTATATATTTAAGAAATATTTACACGTATACATGTATATTTATATATAATTTATATTAATATATATATATATATATATATATATATATATATATATAAAAAATGTATAACTTTTATTTTGGATGCGATTAATCGCAATTAATCGTTTGACAGCAGTAATTAGATATAATTTATATTATATAGAAATAAATATTTTATATATAAATATATTTTTGTTAAATACATGCATGCATGTCTATTTATATATACATAATAAATATACACAATACACACATATTATGTATATAAACTTATTTTGGATGTGATTAATCACGATTAATCGTTTGACAGCACTATATATATATATATAAGCTATATATATAAAACGGTTAGTTCCTGTCCTTGATTCTGATTGGTCAATAGCTTTGTTTTATTCACGATTTATACACAAATATTACCCTTAGCAACCACTCTAAGCAACGTAAATGGTAGGGATGTGCTGAGTGAGGCTTTTACAACAAACTGCGTCGGTGCTTCGAAGATTTTGAAACAGTGATCTACTTCGCCATCTGGTGGTCAATAAAAATTACTACACCACCTGTGTCATTCAGTTTTGTTCGTTGGGATGTCATTGTAAGGTTTATTTGTATATTTAATAACCATATTAGAAAGATGGCGGTGCGTGTGTGTGCAGCAAAATTTCATTGCATTTTGCATAATTCAATGACAATAAAGACTTTCTGTTCTTCATTTTTACTCCCATCAAACTTGTATTTTTTTTCACCTTCTAAATAGAATGTTTAATACGTCAATAAATTAGGTCTATGTGATTTTTTTCATTGCACCATTTTTTGTGTGTTCCTTACAAAACAACACAAACATGCACATTGTAAAAAAAAACACAAACGCACAAATACAAATGCAATTTCATATTTTTATTCAAGAATATTATTTGTTTCACTGTGCTGGACTTTAAGCGGCTCCTTTTTTACTAATCGCGTCCCCAGCTTTAGAAAATATTCATTCGTTTGAGCCCGACGTGACGTGTCAGTGAGGTAACGAAGCTTCATTTCCACAGGTCACGTGACAGCCTCATTTCAAGCAATGCTCCGGAACACTGTTTTGGAGCACTAGTGTGTCGAAAACTCGAGACGTGTGTCGACACTGGGTGTCGAACTACCCATCCCTAGTAAACGGTATGTTCTCAATTGAAATTGTTCATTGAAGCTTTATTACCTGCATTCAGATATAGCATTTTCCTTCAGGTCAGTCCTATGTTCATATTAAAAAATCTTTTTAAATGTGCGATGTATTATCTTGTCCTTTTAAGGGGTTTTCCGTGACTGACAGTAGTAGTCAAAGCATTTGTCAGTTGCGTCTTGTTCCGTGTTCACAACAATTCAGTCTTTTCAATGTAAAAGTCTTCGCTACTGACTGACACACTCATAAAGACAGTCTTTGCCGCCATCTAATGGCGTAATAATGTAACTTCTGTTGCTGTTCACTGTCAGGGACTATTTTTTCCGGCGGAAGGAAGGCTTTTAGTAAGAGTTTACTTCATGAAAGTTGCATTGTTACATATTTTAGGCTTTAATATTTGTATTGTGTGGCAACTGTTTTATAAAAGCAAAAAGGTACTCGAGGCTAGTTCTGTATCGTGAATAAGTCACGGCTGAAGGGGTTGCAGGCACTCCTAACAACACAGCACAGGCTCTCGTACCTTATTGCTTACATATATATTCAGATCATTATAGACTATTACTACCTTTGGAAGGAATTATTATTATTAATAATAATATTCATATTAATAATGTGTTAATAATAATATTAATATAATAATATAATATTAATATTAATCATGTGTTTCCACAAAAAATATTTTAACATTGATAATAATAAGAAACATTTTTGAGTAATAAATCAGCATATTAGAATGATTTCTGATGGATCATGTGACACTGAAGACTGAAGTAATGATTCTAAAAATGCAGCTTTGCCATCACAAGAGTAAATTACTTGGAAGGCAGATGTGTGAATATACATATACTTATGCATACTGTATACTATGGGTGTCACTCAATAATGCTTTGATTTTCATATGCTACAGAAAAAAGAAGTCCCTTTTCTGTATTATTTATATAGAGCTGCTCAGAGCATGGAACACATTGCGATCATGTAGTTATCTGGCTGACCCAGATATCTTTGCTCATCAGCTGATGTGACCTGCTTGAGCCACACTACTTATCCAGACTGAGGCCTAGAATCCAGAACCTTGGCTTAGATCGTGTATTTTTTTAGCCAGGCAGCCATGGAGAATTCGGCTTAAAATAGTGGACTCCTTTTATGTTGCTCTCAACAGATGTGGGCTTGAAGAGGGCATACTAGAGGGAATTACAGCGGCAAAGTAAGAATTTATTCACCAGCTTCTCCTGAGAAGATTAGATTCAATTAAAAATATGAATGGCCTTATCAAGGGTATCCAGACAACACTGTTGTAACCTTATAAGAAACTGGAGATAGCTCAGAATTGTTGAAGAGTCTTTCTGTGAATCTCCATGATGTTTATTTACAGTTGTGTGAAGCTGAATATAGATGAACTTTAACATATCACTTAAGTCATGAACAAAGAGAAGAAAAACACTAAGAAAAGACTATATTTGTAATACTAGATTTGCTGAATACTGTGCAGAATTTAAATTGGTGACAAAACTCACAGAAGTGTTACTAACCTACTATCATTTTGTAGAAAAAAGACTCAGACTTTGATGTTGCATTCATAACAAAACCTCGATAGACTGAATTATACAGGCTGCTTTTTTTTTCTATAATTTATTTATAACTGCCTTCACACATTTGGCACATATTCATTTTCCAAAATAAAATATTTATTTTTTCACCCAAATGAATAATGTACACGAAAAAAGACATTCTGTCACAGACAAGTTTGCACACTTTATCACCAGAATTTTGCCCACTCCAAGATGTAAATAAAACAAAAAACAACATTGATTTAGTCAAAATTTCCTTTGGTTCTACTGACAGATCTTATTCAACATTCATAAGAACATGACAGTTTGACATATTTAAAACTGTAAACTAGGTCTCTGTGATGTGATGACAAATTATGGAGCAATCTGACATGCCCTAGTAAAACTGATAAATCAAACCACAAAATCCTACTACTTTGTGAAAGAAAAAGTGATCTATCCTTTTATAAGCAAAACATAATTTAGCTTATAAGGCTGACAAGTTCCAGGTGCCCAACCTCATGTCATCAGGTCTTATGAAAGAAAGATAATTTAGCAGCCTCTGTTGAAATTCAGTGTAACAAGCTAATTTAGCACATCAGAAACTGACATGTGCAATATTCTCAGGGGTCATGCAATACCAAACACATTCAAAAACTGTAAGAACAACTTCTGTCACTTCTTAAAATAAAATGTTTATCCCTACATATGGATTTTATACATCTATGGCACTCAAAGCCTTTTGAGAATCAACAACTGAGGTTCCAGCCTCGTAAACATTGCATTTTCACTGTAAACTGTCTCTCATTTAAGCTAAGACAGTGATTTTTCTCAACGTCGGACTAAAATGGTGCCCCATTTTATACATGTTTTTCAGGGTCATCAATATTTATATTGTTCATTCTTACATTTATATATTTTAGGAATATCCACAGTACAGTTGATGTCCTCTCTGCAGGAAGCTGCATGCTGCAACTTCAAAGTGAGATTATTTCTGTGGCCTACTTCTATGTTCAAAGTCAGACAGTTACAGCTAACTGTCTTACTATGTCCTGATTAAAGAGAAACAGCCTTCTGCTGCAATCACTACGTACAGTACTAACATTATGCAGTCTTTCTATGACCATATGCAGCCCATATGCAGAGCAGCAATCAAAATTCAGCCGGCTGTTCACTCTTGTTCTTGTCATTTAGATTTTTTTCACTGCTGTGGATTATGAGAAGACATTCAAGGACATACAGTATTTTAGGTCGTGCCGATCCTTAAGTTAATGAAAATAAAGATCACACGCCAGTGTGTTCTTGAATAAGACAAAGTATTTCTGGTTGAAACTGTCAAACCCGTGTAACAGAGGCCAGCTAGTAACAGCTGTGCGTGTAAACCTCACTCCCCTGTGCTCAAGAGGCGCACTAGCGATTGATGCTGGAAGCTACATTCTTTAGTGTCCTTGTTAGAGTGCCAGCCTCACATGCCAGAGACGACGGTTCGAATCCCGCCAGGAGCGGTGCGAGTAGAACCAGAGGGGTTACGTTGGTGCCGTGACCCGGATGGGAGTGAGTGTAACGGAAGCAGGCTTGTAAGAGCTGTGAGAGTAAACCTCACTCCCCCAGCCTCAAGAGGCATGCTAGAGGCTACGGTTTTTAGCATCCTTGTTAGTGCATCCACCTACCCTGCCGGAGAAGCCGGTTTGAATCCCGCTCGGAGCGGTGTGAGTAGAACCAGAGGGGTTACGTTGGTGCCGTGACCCGGATGGGAGTGAGTGTAACGGAGGCAGGCTTATAAGAGCTGTGAGAGTAAACCTCACTCCCCCGGCCTCAAGAGCCATGCTATAGGCTACGGTTTTTAGCATCCTTGTTAGTGCGTCAACCTCCCCTGCCGGAGAAGCCGGTTCGAATCCCGCTCGGAGCAGTGCGAGTAGAACCAGAGGGACTACGTTGGTGCCATGACCCGGATGGGAGTGAGTGTAACGGAAGCAGGCTAGTAAGAGCTGTGAGAGTAACCCTCACTCCCCCGGCCTCAAGAAGGATTTTAGAGGCTACTGTTTTTAGCATCCTTGTTAGTGCGCCCACCTCCCACGCCAGAGAAGCCGGTTCGAATCCTGCTCGGAGCGGTGCAAGTAGAACCCCTCTGGTGTGACCCGGATGGGAGTGAGGTTTAGGGAGTTGAGTGTAACAGAGGCAGGCTAGAAAGAGCTGTGCAAGTAAACCTCACTCCCCCAGCTTCAGGAGGCATGCTTGAGGCTGCGGTCTTTAGCGGTCTTGTTAGCGCGCGCGCCTCCCATGCTGGTTTAAGTCGCGCTCGGAGCAAAATGTTACAGGAACAAGATGCCTCTGAGAATGGACAGATATCCATCAGATCAACAATCAACATCTTGAAAATCACTGTTGGTCAAAGTAAAGTCAAATAATATATATACACATATATCTCCCTTACTCTTCTATTGTATTTTACAGTAAATCAACACACTTTTTGATGACTATCTAGGGCAGGGGTCTTCAACAGGCAAAAAAATTATTTTCTTACTCTGTATTTTTGTCTTATTTTCCAGCACAAAAATCTAAACATTCTTAACTCAAGATATATTTACTTATTAAGATATTAAGTCTTGTTTTCTGAACAGTTGATCATAATGTGAGTTTATGATTAAAACCAGAAGAAAATATCTGCCAATGGGGTCAGAAAAATAAAACTCAAAGTGAAAACAAGATTCTTTTTCTGACCACATTGGCAGATATTTTTTCTTGTTTTAAGCATGAACTTTCTTAATTTTGACATTTTTTTTTTTAAAAAAAGCAAGACTTAATATAAAGTCATTTTGCTTCTCAAGTAAATGCATCTTAATGTAAGAATGTTAAGAGATTTGTACTGGGGGGAAAAAAACACTGAGTTAAGAAAGTCATTTTAGCTGGTAAGCAAAACCAAGCTAAATACAATATTTAATTGTCCACCTACATTAAAAATATTAATTAAATTTAAAACAATGTACAAGAATCTGTACATCAATCATGATTATAAATAATTCAGTAACACTTTACAATAAATAAGGTCTCATCTGTTAACATAATACATTAACTAACATGAACTAACAATAAGCAATATATTCTTACAGCATGTATTAACCTGTATGTATTTTTAATGTTAGTTAATAAAAATGTTTGTTCATTTTAGTTCACACTGAATTAAATAATCTTAACAGATACAACTTTTGATCTTAAAAGTGTATTAAGATCGTGTAATTGTTGAGATTAGCATTAATATTAATATTGTTCGTTGTTAGTTCTTGTTAACTAATGTTAACAAATGAAACCTTATCATAAAGTGTTACCAATAATATTATATTATTAATAATAATCATTACTTAATGGCTCTTCCATATGTAGCAACAAAACAAAGCATGTAAATACATTAAAATGTCATGATATTTTAGAGCAAGCTTAAAATGCAGCTCATTTTGTATCAACAAAGGGGTCTTTCGGTTTGAAAAACACTGAAGACCACTGATCTATGTAGAAAAATTAGAGAAAACTATTGCATGGTGGGCAAATACTGTAAAACACTGTATTTTTGGTATACTTTATGCACACAAGTATAGCACAATTGCTTTATGTTTTACCTGTACATGAAAAGTTCTATTTTACATATTCATACACTATTGAATTCACTACCATAAATCTAATAACCCCCAATAAGGGGTTTCAATTAACTAAAGAGATACTCAAGAAAAGTCTGAGTCAAGTAAATCCTTTCATTATTTAGAGGCTTTTGTGTGCCTTAATTTCTTAATGTCTCTTTCAATTCTATAAGGATGTAAGCTTTTTTCATGGGTTAAGATAGAAATCGGATTCAGTCCAAATGGCGTCCTCCTGTTTCTAATGGCCATGCATACAAATGCAGAAAGATCCCAGACCCTGGTAGAACCCAGACACACTACGCATAATCTTATTACCAATGAGCCAAAGGAAATGGCCTGGGCCAAAAGATAAGGCCCTTAGTGAATGTGTACTGCAGTATTACTTTCCGTAATGAGATCATATACTTTGACATAGAAAAATAAATATCTGAATATTTAGAGCAACACTTAAATTATTTAACCATGTCTAAATTTGCTTAGTTGCTGAGTAGTCTTATGTACAATATGAAAAAAAAAAAGAAAAGAAAAAAAACCATTAGAATCTTCCCTGCAACAAATGTAAACAGATGTTTTAAGATCTCAAATAAATAAATAAAAAATTGAATCTACACAGTAACATTTCATTGACAGGCGCTTATTCATTAAATATATTTTTTTAAAATGTACATTATAATTTATTTATATTTCTTTGAAGTAATTGCATATTCATTTTTGTCAAAATTGTGAAACTGTGATCAGATTCAAAAGCCACTTATGGAGATTGAAAAACCAGGGACCTCCATTTGTTATTTTTTTTTAAGTCTCTGTGATAGTTTAGGTGGATAGCTCTTGAGAGCCAAGCAGCACTGTGTTTTTACAGCAGTTTATAAGCAGTTTACACCTGCCAGGGCCGGATGGGGTCTGTCATCCTGTTACTGGCCAGCTGGACGGGCTTTCTGCTGCAGTAATGCGGCCCTCTGCTCCATCATGGCTCTCATCATGGTGGGGTTAATAGCTGGACTCATAGCAGGGGACATGGGCCGCAGTGGATATTGGCTGGATTTTGTGCTCATTAAAACACACTGGAAGTACGGGATCTTGCCTGTAATATAAAGAATGAGTGATTCTCAGTTCTGATGTCAGGTGCATCAGAAAAAAAACCCTAAATAAATAAAATAAAAACACAGAACAGTTCTAAACACACACGTGTGCGTGCGCGCATACTTATATGTGGTTTACAGGGACTCTCCATAGCGTAATGTTTTTTTTTAACTGTACAAACTGTATATTCTATCCCCTTATATTAAACCTACCCATCATAGAAAACTTTTGCCATTTTTGAATAAAAATAAAACACTGTTTAGTATGTTTTTTAAGCCTGTTTGTTTACGAGGACACAGGAAGTGTCCTCATAAACCATGTTTATGTTTTAATAACCATGTCATTATACACATTTGTGTTGTCATAAATCATACACGCACGCACACATATATATATATATATATTTATATATATATACACACACATATATTTTAATACTTACAAATACATAATATAAAATTGCATAAATTATTTTTGAACTGACCAAAGTATTTCAAGGGACAAGGTTACATTAAAAACATACATTTTTTTAACATTAGACATTTTATGTTAAATCCCCTATTGTTTTATATAGAATTGTTCTGTAGTCTGTAAAGTATTTTATGCAATTATGTCAGAAGTAACTGTAATTAAAGTACAGAAAAATTAAGAGTAATTTTTCAAGTGAAAAATAATTAAATTACAGTAATTCATTACTTAGTAATGCTTTACTCCCAACACTGAAAAACAGAATATAAAAGCAATAACTGAAAGATATTCAGTTATTATAAAGCATCTCTACAGCTTGATGTTTGTCTGGCAAAAGGTTACATGCTATGTAAAATTCCATATTGTAATGTAACATAATAATGTACAGTGTCTAAAACTGGCAAAACTACTATAATGCATGTATGGTGTGGAATTAGATTAACTTACCTGGCTTTTTGCCCTCTGTGACATTTTCCTCCACTTTCAGCTCTTCTAATTAAAGTTGTTTGAGAGAGAAATTGAATTTTTTTACTCATTTCAGCATATAATAAGAAGTGCTGCTGTAGCAAATCTTTAAATGACATGGCAAATACTTTCAGTCAAAGATAAATATCTGTTAATGTGACATTTAGTTTTCAGGGTTGTTTTAAGGTGACATGACAAAGCTCAGCTCTCAGAGGAATCATTTTTTACATGCAGTAGACCTATCTGCAAACATCCTCTGAGGTAGAGTTGAAGACTTGAATTGTAAAGTAATGGCGACCTTCAAAAGTTACTTTAAATGGATGAAAACCAGGCTTGTGAATAAAAAAAAAACAAGTCACTTGAGACCTTGGCGGGATTACATAATATTCAGAGATTTCCCAAGGAGAAACACATTATATATTATATTAAATTATAATATATATATATATATATATATATATATATATATCATACATATACGTAATACATATATTAAAGAGAATTCCTTGGTGAACTATAATAGTAAGAAATGGTCATCTGAAGAGTATGCAAGTAAGTGCCACTGAAATGACACAAATGCTGCATTTGCAGGTATTCACAGTGAAACTCTGGGGATTAATATTCAGTAATATTACTGATTTGATTGGATGAGAACTGAATTGAGCTGGATGATGATATTACTGTTTTCTGCAGTGCTGTTTTATTGCTGATTCGCTTTAGTTTCATGTTTCATAAACAAACTAAATCAACACTGAACTGACTTCAGCTGAAAAATGACACTGTTGTCTATTTTAAAGCTGCCTTACAGCTGAATTGAATTCTGTTTCCATCACTGATTATTTCCGTTTATCACTGCTTTGAAACAATCTGCGCTGTAAGTACTAAATTAAGGTGATTTGACTTGATTGTCCTTATCAAAGTGATTTGCCAAAGCATGTTACATTAAATACAGAAGGAATCAGTAAATAGACATAAAAACTGAGGAAATTCACTAAGATCTTGTGCTGTTTTCCCATAAAATACCTCATTCTCAACCTCCTCAAAACAAGAGTTTAAGTCTTATCTTGCACAATGTTGCTTTTTAAGTAAATGTATCTTGGTTTAAGGATGTGTAAAGTGTAAATGTTGTTTATATTATGTTTATGTGTTTTAATATGCTTTAATACAAACCATGTGCACATTCATAAGTCAACACCATTGCTGAGTATTTTCTCTTTAAAACTGCAGTGATCTAAAGACAGTTTCAAAAACGGGGTTTGAAATCGCTGGTGTTTCTGACATCACAAACTACCTTGTAACCAATCACGTCAATGTGCCGGCGGGCTTTAGCATATATTAACTATGCCGTGAAGCCGGGCTCTACTGGTATTTTTTCTGTTGATATGAAAAAACGGGTAGATTTAGCAATATAGTGGGTGTATGATGTATATTACGATGTTATTATGAACTAAATGCCTTTCTCCACTGATGTTCTAAGTTGTTTAATGCATTTCTAAGAATACTGATTGTTAGAAGACAGCTGTCTGACTCGTGAATAGGAATATGGTTTGTGTAACATTAGCAACATATTATTAGCTGTTTGATAACGTAGTCAATCAAAAGGCTAATCATATTAATTACCGTTATGTGTCCGACGTTGTAAAAAGCGATTCCATTGTGCAGTGTTTACCTCAGTAAGTTGACCGAGTGGATCTCTGAGCTTATGCGAGTGAGTGGAGGCGGGGCTAATTAGCATATCCATAGATCCACGTATATTAAATGAAGCAAGGGTGTAGAATTACATTCAAATTTCTTTGCAGGAAAAAATATGTCATTTTGGTGATCAAATATGAGTTTTAAGGGATAAAATTATGACTACAGAGGGACTTTAACTATTTTTTGGAGAATAAGAGCCAGGGTTTTTACTGAAATAACATGCACTAAAGTGCCACAACGGTTAGTAAATTGACCTTGAGTCTCTAACAAACAAGTCAAGTGATTTGTGTTAAAGAAGTAGTCTGGAGTTACAGTGGAAGAGTGAGGAGGAGTTAGGAGTTCACACAGGGCCAACCAGCCAGCAGCATTAGTGTATTAATAGCTGCATTTCATTTGTAATTTCACTAATGCTGTTTAAAAATAGTTTAATCTCTTTGGTTTAAGTGGGAACCATAACCTAGAATAGTAACAACGTGGTTCATTGTTTTCCAGTGAATTATTGCGGCTCAGTTATTGAAACTGTGATGTTAATACATCCGGTGAATAAGGAATTGTACCTCAGTGTTGCCTGGAAATTTTTGAAGTTCTCCCAAGTTCTACAATATGCAGGTATGCATGATCACTATGGACGCTGAAGAAAGCATTTCTAAACCTATAGTCAGCAGATGTTGCTTACACAAATGCATGCATTTGATTATTGCTTTTGACTTATGAATGATTATGTACAGCGCTATATGAAGCACAAAGGACAAATTTAATCTCAAGCTTCACATCACACTTCACAGATGTCAGAAAACCTCTGAACTTACTTGCTGGTGCTGGTGCCTCAGCTGGTTTCTCTGAAGACAGAAATTTTATTTTTAAAGGGATAGTTTGTGTAAAATGAACACTCATTTTCAGTATTTACTCACCCATGTGTTGTGGAATTAAGGAATAATAACATAATAGATTAGAATATAATCACTAAAATCACAAATTTATGAGTAAACTGCTGTAGAAATCATTCAGATCTTCGTCAGATCTTTTCAAATTAAATGGCTGATCCACTTCACAAAGCCAGTTTCCAATTCTTGAGTTCAACTCAGATGACATGAGGGTGAATAAATAATGACAGAATTTTAATTTTTGGTTGACTTATCCCTTTTAAATGCTGTCTATATAGTCAGCAGCACACTAGTTTTTGAAACAGAGCTATAGTCTGCTTCATACCTTGGGTTTCTTCAGATGTTTTCTTCTCAGCTGGAACAGGTGTTCCTGAAGGTGAAGGAGAATATTGCTCATTACATGATCTATTTTATTTTTTATTTGCACAATAAGTGAATGTGACACAATCATAATTGCACTTCAAGTGTGCATGCTAAGTCCTTTAATCAAGTTTAAAATCAGAGTTATTTCTATTCTTAATGTGTCAGGAAAACATGCTCAGTTATGTGATTACATAGTCATGGAGCAGAACATGAATGGTACACTTCCTGTCATGAAAATATAGAAATTCTGTCATGACTCCATCTGAAGTTATATTACTTGACAGATCCAATTTTCTTGTGCCAGCTTGTTTTTTCTTGATCCATCTTACAATCATCTATGCAGTAAGTTCTCTGCGCTTTTACAAAAGCAAATAAAACATGTACTGGTGTTCACAACACAAAGCATCCATTGGGAAATTAATATAAAAACAACTCCTTTTGTCATGCATATCTATTTCATCCTGATAGCAGACAGGAATAGAACTCTACATAAACCTTCTATGGATCCAGGCTTGTTAGCCATGAAAATCAGTTTTTGTCTCTCTTTTCTGAGGGGAAATTCAAAGATACAGAGATGTCTTTTTGGGCTTTTTATAATGCAACGTTAAAAACAGTCATTAAAACTTACCCACAACTTCTTCTTTAATGGCTTTTTTGGCTTTTGGTGCTGATGTGGCCTTCTTCTTTACTAATGTTCAAACAATAATCAAACAAATTACACTGATGCTATACAGTATACAACACAACACTGAAAAAAATCCAACTCCATAGTACATTGTCACATTTAAGGCAGCATTTACACTTACATTTTTAATTTAAGCAAATTGATTGATTGATTTTTGCAGTAAAAACTATTTTAAGTATCTCTGCTTTATCACTTTCACTTTTAGTCTTGCTTGTCAATTGCAGTAAACAGGAATTGCTAGCTCTTGCAGTATTTGATGTGTTAGTCCTTACAGAACATCAATGTACTAAAGCACATAAATATTGTATACTGGTTTCCCGTCAAGAAGTCAAGCTTTGCACGTAATAATTCTAAACAGTCCATTAGCAATCTAAAATGTAGTCACCTATCTCTCAAGATGAACAAAATCATTCATTAAATTTAGATGTTCTTTGCAGGATTATTGATTGAAATATCCACTAGAACAAACTTGTGTCTTCAACACATTCAGAGCAAGATAGCAAGTATTACTAATAAAGTTCTGTCGTGAAACTCTAGATGGCACAGGCTAATAGGTCCTTTAACTCAACCTGCTTGTAATCACATCGTTATAGGGCACAGCTGATTGGTTCCTGCTGTATTAGTAGCCAATGAGCTCACTGCTCAACCTTCAAAATACTTTGGTAGCATTGCCTTAGCAGTGCAGCGTGCTTCACAGAGTTGTCATGACAGAATTACATTTATAAACAAATTTCTTAAAAACAGGTAGGTAATCTTGTAAGTCAACAGTGTTTGATGAGTTTAATATGCAGTATTAAAGGGTTAAATATGAGCAAAAGTAAAAGTTTTTTTTTTTTTTTAAGTTTTAAGGAAGCACCACCTAATACTTTACAATAAAATAACTTACCCTCTGCAGTGGGCTTCACTTGCTTTACAGCTTTCTCTTCTTCCCATGTAGAGACACACACACAAAAAAAAGAGTATAGATTTATAGGATGTATTATGAAAAAAGTAATATTTATCAATATCCGTATGTCACATCTTACACTGCAAAAACTGATTTTCTTTTGTCTTATCTTCCAGTACAAACATCTAAATATTCTTAAATCAAGATACATTTACTTGAGAAGCAAAATGACAGAAGATAAAGTCTCCTTTTCTGAAAAAATCTATCAAAATTAAGCAAGTTTTTGCTTAAAGGCCCGCTGAAGTGTCTTAAAACGGACGTAATTTCAACTGAAACAGGAAGACAGGGCGGGACATATCGAACAGCCCAGCCCCATTTTAAAAATAGCCAATAGCACTTTGTTTATACCACAGCTCGGCCAGAGCCGTTAAACGTTAATCTCCAACCGTTTCTCCTCCTATTGCCCTCTATATCACTTTAAAATACAGCATTATGTGCAGAATTCAACTGGGTCCGATACCTTTTGTGCCTGGGCCAGAGCAGACTGTGCTCGCACTGCGGCAGTTCACATGACACTTCATTTGCGTCAATGGAAAGCATATTTACACTGTCTGAATCGTTCCCTATTCTCTATTTTGTGCATTATGTGTCATTCACCATGTAGAAACTAGTAAATGTGTGAACAAATGACCGATTTCAGCCACAGCAGTGTCTGTTAATAGTGTAGGAGGGGGTGGGACACTTCAGATTCTAGAGAGCATTTGATTGGACAGAAGATCTGACGAGAAGCAAGAAGCAGAGACCATTACATTTACTCTCAGCAAAACTCTGAGGTTCTGTCCAACACTTAAAAAAAACAGCTGGGCAGAACATGACATTTATGAGATTGCCACAGGGCAGCTAACAGGCACCTGCCTATGAAGCGAGACAAATATCATCCAGTGTGAAATATTATAACTGTAACCAAATTCTAAACATCAATTTTACGACACAGTTAAACCTCTTTCTGTGAGTATTAAAGGAACTAGTACAAGAGAATAATACAAGGATTAAGACTTCTT
Source organism: Ctenopharyngodon idella (assembly GCF_019924925.1). Classification (NCBI taxonomy): domain Eukaryota; kingdom Metazoa; phylum Chordata; class Actinopteri; order Cypriniformes; family Xenocyprididae; genus Ctenopharyngodon; species Ctenopharyngodon idella. The sequence continues at coordinate 25,911,312 of NC_067239.1, read as the reverse complement.
CCTTCTTTCATAACATTAAGCTTTTGAGTATGAAAAGTGTGTTTATGTTTGTACTGTATGTATAATCATATGTGAGGTTACCTTTGTATTTGGTTGTTGTTACTTTTGCCTTCTTTGTTACTGCAGGCTCTATAGTAAGAAAATGATGTAGAAAAACATTTAGGATTCATGATTCCTGGATGCCTAACAACCAGATTGGTAGTAATAATTGTTTTCAAGATAGCCTTACAACTCTATTTATTCTCCATTTATTTAATAAAGCATCTGTTTTGCACAGGTAAATTCAGGATATATTTTTTTATGATGGAATAATTAATAACTGGATCAATGTATTTAAATTTATAATAATTCAAAATGTAATATTAAATTATATATATAATATAGTATAAATAAAATGCAACAATAAAATCTATACCTTTCTTAGAGGTAGGTTTTGCCTTTTCTTTAGTGATCACTCGCTCTGTAAAAGAGGAAATTATAAGCTATTGCTCATTAATATAAAACTACTGCTACTGTAAGTCAGTTCCTGAACCATAATTACCTGTCCTTTTTGGCTTCTCCTTCACAGCTGCTCGCTCTAAGTTATAAAAATTGATTTATTTAGTATGAAAATAGATCTAAAATTAAAATTTGGCCATCATTTTTCTATTGTCCTTACCTTTCTTTGCCACTGAAGGTTTTACTTTGTCTTTAGTAACTGTGGGCTCTTGAACACATAATAAAATATAAATGCACAGATTCAGACAGACAGACAGACAGACAGAGAGATAGATAGATACATACATACATAGATAGATAGATAGATAGATAGATACATAGATAGACTAGTTCTCACCCTTCTTCGCAGGAGCTGCTTTGGCTTTTTCTTTTGGTGCAGCTGGTTCTGAAATTAGAGGTCGGAGGTTATTACTTGCTTCAGGTCTGTTTACATGTTAATGTGACTAGACAAAAATAGTGCATCCTTACTACAGGCACTAAATCAAGACAAATTACTACCTTTCTTTTGAGTGGCTTTTTTTGGCTTTGGCTTAGTAGCTTCCGGTTCTTAAGCAAAGAAAACATTAAATCAGATTTAATAAAAAAAATGACAAATGGCAAATATATAGAATTAAAATTCAGATATATTATGAGATCAACACCTTTCATTATAGTAGGAGCTTGATGAGTCGTTAAAATAGGAACTTCTGATTCTGAAAAACACATTGATAACTGTAATGTTAAAAAAGCTTGTAATGCAGTGATATATTAATTCTTCAGACACCTTCAGTAAGGTCAAAAACATACTGAAACTGACAGACTTTTTTTTTTTTTTGGCATTGACAGCCACATAATTTATTCAGAAAATAACAGATGTCAATGATTTTGATGAATCTATTTGAATTAATATAGTTTTGAACACCTGGAATAGCCGATGGTGGTAATGGGCTACTTGTAACGATATGATGCACTGTAAGATAAAGGAATTTCAGGGTATTAAAAGATGTTCAAACGATGTTTAAAGGTGTTTTTATGTTAAAGTACATTAAGTTACAGTAACTATAGGTGACTGCAATACTCACCATACCAGCCAGGGGGCGCTGGGCAGTACACAGGTGTTGGTCTGCACATAGGAACTGTTTTAAGGGATTGTGAAAAGAAAGATTGATGACAAGAGAGTTGCAACAGACTTACTGTAGATTGCATGTTATTGCTGCTGTCTTTTTGCATTACGTGAATGTAACGCAATGTAATATTAAAATCACAAGGCTATGAGTTGCACTCACGCTCCTGTAGCGGAGCTGGAGCAGCTGACACTTCCACGTCTTTTGCGGCTCTAGATCCTGTTATTAGAAGAATGGAAAGCACTGCTGTCATATCTTTAGATCAAACGGAATTTTAACATTTGCCATAAACTTAAAATCTGTCATTTACTCATTCTCATGTTGATCAAAACCTGTATGATTTTCTTTCTTTCTGCAGAACAAAAAATTAGATGTTAAGCAGGATGTTCATGCTGATGTTCATGCTGCTCTTTTCCATACAATGAAAATAAATGGTGACCCGGTAGGGTTGCACCAGCCATTCGTAAGTCCACACTAGAGGTTTAGTAACTACTAGCTATTTTGTAACTAACTCTGTAGGTCCATAATATAATTATAAAGCGACGAGAATATTTTTTTGTACTAAAAACATATTTAAATCAGTTCATGTGAGTACAGTGGCTCAATATTAATATTATAAAGCGACGAGAATATTTTTGGTGCGCCAAAAAAACAAAATAACGACTTATTTAGTGATGGCCGATTTCAAAACAATGCTTCAGGAAGCTTCGGAGCATAATGAATCAGCATATCGAATCATGATTCGGATCGCGTGTCAAACCACCAAACTGCTGAAATCACGTGACTTTGGCGCTCCGAACCACTGATTCGACACGCTGATTCATAATGCTCCGAAGCTTCCTGAAGCATTGTTTTGAAATCGGCCATCACTAAATAAGTCGTTATTTTGTTTTTTTGGCGCACCAAAAATATTCTCGTCGCTTTATAATATTAATATTGAGCCACTGTACTCACATGAACTGATTTAAATATGTTTTTAGTACATTAATGGATTTTGAGAGAGGAAATGTCATTGCTGGCTATGTAGGCCTCACAGAGCCATCGGATTTCAACAAAAATATCTCAATTTGCGTTCCGAAGATTTACGAAGGAAGATTTGGAACGGCATGAGGGTGAGTAATTAATGACAGAATTTTCATTTTTTGGTGAACTAACCCTTTAAACCACATGACTGCTGTACCACCCGTGAGCAGAAGTTGTGTTGAAATGCAGTAAATTTCAGTTTATCCTTCATTCTAAATGTTGCCTCAGGTAACTAATGGTCAAAATAACTTTCCATGAATAACATTTTATCATGAATAACACAATTGGTCTTATATTTTAACATTCAGAAACTATTTGAAATGAATAAGGATCAACAAATAAATACTGATAACATAAGAAATGACATTTATTCATTATGACTGATTTTATTTGACATGCACAACACGGACCGATGCACTATGTAGTACGGATTCGTTTTGAAGAGCCGCTAACAAAGTAATTTATTCAGATAATGTTCTCTCTAAGTGAGTGTAAATGTCAACATTATCATATATGTCTAAAGGATTCAAAGTCTGTCAGGTAAAACAAGAGCTTATTGATGCAATCAGTCACTGTTATTTTATTCCAACCGTTACTCCTGGTTGGAGGCTTCTGTAAATATTTATGAAGAGTTCCGTTTCAACTAAGTTTAATGGTGCAATGTAAAAAATATTGGCCTGGTTTCACAGACAGGGCTTAGATTAAGCCAGGATTAGACCTTAGTTCTATATAGGACATTTAAGTAGCTTTTATAAATGTGCATTGGAAAAAAGTTTCAGCTCAAAATACCCCACAGATCATTTATTATATGGTGGTTAATGCTGGTTAAAATAGGTTAGGCTAAAAAGCATTACTGTGTGCGCCCCCTTCTGGATAGATCCTTTTCACATTTCCGGGTTTCTCAGAAGCGGAAGTCGTCATAGTTGGGTAAAATTCTATCCACCTTATTCCTGACTAGCCTACTGCGTTTCAAATTATGGGTTCAACTTCCGGTTTGGTGAACTTCCATTTAAAAAAACTGAAACAAATCGTTTCAAATCAAGGTTGCCCTACAAATAAAGCTTATCCGTCAGTTTGACTGAATGAGCTGTCAATTTTTCTTTCATGTTTTATTTTCAGACATCATGAGAATAACGTAACGCTTGGTATTTTAACGTAACATGTTATACTAACAAGAATATCTATGGCAAGAGCTCTTTTTAGTCGCTGCTTTTTATCCTCGTGATTATTTTCTTTTGTCCCATTGCATACCGCTGTAATAGTATGCTGCACATTTGTGGTCTGTTCTCCCGATATAATTTTTACAATATATCCCATTAATAATTCACTGGAATGCACAAAGAATCTCGTTTTTCTCCTCAAAGCCTCGCGTCTCTTTCCAAGTTGGTTTTCACAGGTAAATACAATTTATTATCTGTAAAAATGATGGAAATCACTTTGAAATAGTATCATGCAATGCTGAAGTTCATGAACATTTTTTATTAAGGCAACGTATATTATATAATACAGATATATATCACTATAGTTATTAATATTTAACCCGTCCGTTATTGCGGTGGAAAGAATCGCGCTTTTTCATGGCCTGTTGAAAGTACCTTGTTGATGCTTTTACACTTTTAAATGTCCTTTTAATGTTCGATGGTTGAAGGGTGAGTAGAATAATGTCATCTCATTGTACCCAGTTTAAAAATAAAACGTATTATTGTGTTCATAGAGCGAGCCTTTCACTGACTGTTTACAGCTTAACGCTTCCATTTGCTCAAATAGTTAAAGAAAAACTCCACAATAGTGTTTTCACAACTTTCAAAAAGAGGAAAAAAATAGAGAGCGATTGATAACGACAATCAGAAGAGAGAACGATGTCATTTTTACTGCCACTCCCATAGCCGCTGTATTAGAAACACCCTCACAGCAGCGTTAACTAGATTTTTGTAATTTGATGCAAAGGTAATATAATACTAAGTATAGTGTTATAAATGTACCTACGTTTTAAAAAAAATGAAAATATAAAAAACTTGGCAGGATTTACGATACTGATGAACGTTAAAACGCATCATCCCAGTCTGTGAAAAGGGTCTATTTGAGTGTGGATCGCCTGTATTCGTCGTCATACTGCATGAACCGAACCGTGACATCCGTACTGTGACGGTTTGGGACAAATACATGTACCGTTACACCCCTACTTGTCAAATTTGCCCCTATTTGGGTGTGAGCAAACACACACCGTTTTTGTGTGTGTTCCTTTAAATGCAAATGAGCTGCTGCTCCCAGCCCTTTCTAGAAGAGGGCGGAGCTTTAACAGCTTCTGTTGCTCAACAAGAACAAAGCTGGAGAATCTCACACAGCCAAAATCAAGATTGTCAGTAACGGTGTTCAGCCTTACATTGTTCAAACCGGAGTCGGACACTGATGGAGAGACTCAGGAAGAAGTTACAACTTTTAGAATGCTCTGGACGTTTCTGAATGGTTAGTGGATAAATTTATGTAGTTGCTGTGGAGTTGATTCAACTCATCGACTAGCATGTGCCGTCATGTTAATCTTTTGTGCAAAACTAGTATGGACGCTCACTATACATAGCGTACCTGTTTGCCAAACAGAGCCATACACACCACGCTAACGTTTATGATTGCTATCATATGCTGTGAATGGTCTAATATTTTTTCCAAAATATCGCTCGGACAGAAACGCTCCTTTTTTAGCAATCAAGCTTGCCAGGGTTAGCTTTCCAAGCTAACAAGACTCTAAATAGTGTTCTGTGCTCATTTGTGCAGCCAATGACAGTTAACATGCTTCGCTCAAACTTTTGGCGTTAAAACTAGTACACCGTTTTCGCTTGCGAAAAAAAAAAAAAAAAAGACAGAGCCATCGGTGGAAACGTGCAAATTAAGGGGTGGTAATATTATAATAAGATCCCCTTCCTACGTCACTAGGGGAGTCCAAGTTACTGGGTTGTCCTTTTTCATGTTTTCTGGGTTGGTAGATGCACCGGGGACCCGATTTTAGCACTTAAACACGGAAAAAGTCAGATTTTCATGATATATCCCCTTTAAACATGGCGGAGAGGAGAACACTTGCTGCTGTGACTGGTATTCTTTATTAGTTTATTCCACATCAGCTACATCACATTGTCTTCTCGTTAAAGTAATGCATATTTACATATATGATAAGTCATTTGAAGCGTTTTGTATGTTTTATACAGAGTGAAAATAGTCTGTATTTGACCGAAATTCCAGAATTGTCAGCAAGCTGACTAGACAGATAGCACTGTGAATGTTTATGTGGTTGTCAATTAATGGAACGCTAAATATCACTTTGGCTTAAATCGGATTTTCCCAATAAATAGGCAAGAATAAACCTGGTGTCCTCCATGATTCCTGTTCTTTCTGACAACAAAGCACTTGAATGCGATGAGCTCGTAATCACGACTTCAGAAGTGAAATGTAAGAAATTTCTGACAGCATGTGAAGGCAGCATAAGTGACCTTTACGTCAAAAATAGGTTATAATTTGCGCACAGCTGGTGCAACAGGCCCTATGGCATGTCAGTCTCCAGAAATGACTTAAAGCATTTATGCATGTGTTCTTAAATCATACTGTACCTTTATAAGTTGTTTTTCACTCAAAATCTTGAGTGTATATCTCATTTGTGTGATTTGAATATGTGAGTATTTAAAGACTTGGAATATAGCTTACACGTTATATGGACCACATGGTTCTTTTTTGTCATTTTAGGGGCTTGACAGCCTCTGGCTGCCAATCACATATCATGGAAAAGAGCCTGTGAACATTCAGCAAAATATTTTGTGTTCCATGGGAGAGAGAAAGTCACACAGGTTTGGAGCAACATAAGGGTGACTATATAATGACACACCTTTTATTTAAAGATGAACAATCGCTTTAAATAAGTATGATCAGATCACGTGTGCTTACTTCTCTTTTTGAGTATGTTGGCAGCCACCGCCTTTGCTTTTGGAGCTGTGGACCAGAGAACAAATATTACGTCAAGTCCGAAATATTCATGGCTATTATAACAAATCATTTGAAACATATCTTTCAGTGCATGATGATAAAACAGCAGGAACACATTGTGCTCATTGTGTACCTTTCTTTGCTTTCTCTAGTCTTGTTCTTGGAGCCTCTTTTTCTGATGAGCAAATATTAGTGAGGAGGTGAAATAAAAACTGCAATATTCTTCCACAAACAAATCCCATGTCTATATTGAATATAGGTGTGCTCTTTTATTATTTTGATCTGAGTGTGAGCTCATATACTGCACCTTTTCTCTGTTTAAGCAGGGGCTCCTTTCTCTTGGTCTCAGTTTCTGGTAAGGAAAAACACATTAAACAACAAAAAATTAGCTTCCAGATCAAAACACATATCCGTATCTCCAAATGCATTGCCACAAATTTGCTCAGCTGAAAATTAATTTTCAAACTTTTCCTTTTTCACTGTAAATAGTCTTCATGGTGTTTTCTGTCATTGCTTCAAAAGCACCATAAAGGATATTTATATGGAAATGTACTGAATTTGAATTTATGAATAAATACATTTCCTAACATGAAAAATTGGCATCTTTGAAATATCCCATAATGCTGTTGGCTCTGCTTTTTAATATTTTATTGCCTTATTGATCAGCTCTTTTAACCATTTTGCTAACATAACAGAAGAAATTGATCTTTTCAAGCATACATAAATATGTTTAATCAATATATTAGTCTAACTACTTCATTACTAGTTTTGCACAAGCTTGTTGAGCTGTTGAGCTGCTAAAGCAAGCAGTTTGCTGTAAAAATCAAACTCAAACAAAACAATTCATCACATACGTCTGCGCTCAAGGCTGACTCTTTTAGCTGTGAAATGAAAAACAGTCAGACATGAATCAGGCCAGACTGCTTTGTTTAGAGAGAGAGTTTAAAACTGTGTGCAGCAACAAGTCACTTCATGATGTCTAAATCACTCATACTGTCCTAAACATTGTTCTTGTAAAAAAAAAAAAAAAATGTATTTACCAGATTGATCAGTAGCCATGATTAATATTACAATATATTATACTCCTCTAAAAATCATCATTAGAGCTAAATACTCTGTCAAGAATTCTGAAGTGTTAGGGTTTGATTAAAAAAAAAAATCTAGATGAACAGATATGCACCAGGGGGCACTATTGTGTTTGTAAAAGCTATTAGAAGTGAGAAAAAATACAGCTATTTTACTGATATAAGATTCTCAGTGATGACCTCTAAAACAGATTACTACACTGTAAAACCTGATAAGTTATGGTAACTCAAACCATTTGAGGAAACAGTTTGCCGTAAACCATTTAAGTTTTAAAACCAATAAGTATGAGTACTGTAAACTCATATACATTGAGTTAAATTTACTTATATTTTAGTGTTGGTTTAGTCAATCATTAGAGTAAACTCAACTTAAAGATTTTAAGTTTATTTTATTCATTCAGTTTGAATTCAGGTAACAAATCTAACTAAGTCTTATAGAGGAGATCACAAGTTTTCAATAATTTATATGCTTTGAAAGCTTGAGCAAAAATATACAAACTAACAGACCATACTGTATCTACAAGTTACAGTATCTGATATTCATTTATGTTTATATAACTGTTATAAAAATGTCTGTTAAAAGCTAATTAATTCTACTTTAAGCTGCTGTTTTATTCTAATTTATTTTATTTAAAGCTATAGGCTACTATCAAGGCCAATCATAATCCTGACTACTCAAAGAAAACATACTTTAAAAGTATCTATTATTAGCTTCTCGTTGTGGTCAGTAAATGTATTACAAGCAATTATAATAGCTGCATTCAAAGTCTTTTCTGGAATAAAAGTACCTCTTTTCTTCACTTTATCAGGTTCAGCTGGAGGAAAAAAGGAGAAACAGGACAATGAGTTACAAGTAATGTAGATCTTTAATTTGTTATTCCACTAGATGGTGACTCTGAGTGAACACATTTGTCTGCTTACTACATAATATAAGAGAAATGTCTTCCACATACAGAGAGCTTATACAACAATACAAACCATAAGATGGCTTTGCATATTAGTGCCCAAAATGTGGTCTAGAAATTTCAGACATGGTTAGGGAGATGAACAAAATGTAATCTTGGAGCACAGTCTGTTATTTACTGCACCATCCTGTGAGTACAATTAAATTGTATTGTAAAATAAATAGTATTTAGTAGAAAGCAGTATGATATAAGTTTACAGTAAGGGTCAGTAAGAGCAAATACATCTAATTTATATAGTTGATAAATCAATTCAAATATGATTTTCTGTATCTGCTGATACAGAAATGACCCATGGTCCATTTCATGCATATTTTTAGCTCATACGCATCATTTACAATGATTTTTCCTGTGTACATGTGCGTGCATATGTTATCTTCATAAATTCACAGTACGTCCACCGCCTACTGATGCAAATACGCTCTTAGGTACACATCATTCACCAATCAATGATTATTTTAGAATACCATGTGCAAAATACCTCTTGGTCAGTCGTTTTTGCATGAAAAGCTCACAATATTTGTTAGAACAGAATCCACAAAGATACTGGCATGTCTCGGACTAGATCTATGCTTTAGACATGGCCAGTGTGATTTGCTATAGAATTTCTCTGTTATGCAGAAAATTGAAAATATGCCCAGGCTTTTTTTTTAAAAAAAAATGTTTTAAAACAACATGCATGATATTGACCTTGCAAGTCAATACCAAATACCTTTTTCTTCCTTTGGTTTAGTGTCTTGGGCTTTTTGAGACTCTTTATGTATTTCTGAATGCATACAAGGACAGGTAGAGGGCTCTTTTTGTTTGTCTGGATACAAACAAATGCAAAATAGTGAGTGTCATTATAGACTACAGCGATTCATTTCATTTCCGTCTTTGGAACATCGGCTGTGACGTTGTGTGTTTTTTTTTTTTTTTTTTTTTTTTAGCTAGCACAGGCAGACTTGTCAATGACATAACCAAATCAATCGCAAAAAATCCATGAAACATGAAAATGAAAAAAATTGAGAAACTGTTAAAAAAAGACAGTCTAATGAGAGATGTATTAGATTAGCCTTGTTTAAATCAACACAGGATGATAAAGATCACATTGGCAGCTAAACACAGAGATAAATGTCTTCTACAGCTTAATATATTGATGTCATTATCTATAAAACCCATAATATGCTTATGCCATCAGAGGCCAATGCCAGATTTTATGTCCATAAATCAAAATGTTATTACTAAAATTAATTTTTAAAGTGGTGGTAGTAAATCACAGGATACAAATATGACACCTTCATTATAAGTTTGGATTGCATAAATTTTTCAGAATTAATGTGACATTTTTTGATTAAATGCCACCTCATCAGTAAAGAGATTGGATTATTACAACAAGAAGGAAGCCAGCTAAAAATAAAAACAGGTTGACAACCCCGCCAACATATGGAGATTAACAATAAAGGCATGTATGAGGATACTGGCTGAGAAGCAGGGAAATGTTTTTAGCAGCTGCAAGAATTCCAAGAAGGTCTCTCTGAATAATAATTATATTGAAATTCAAAAAGCCGGTTTTGATTGTGTTGCTAACATGCTCGCGGGGAATTACAGGGAGGTGTCATTCAAAATGTCTTTAACCTAAAATGCTAATGCCATTTTTGATATCAGTCAACCCTGCAGCCAAGTACATGATCTGTGTTATTAAAACAGCATGCATTCTTTCTTCCTTTGTTTTCTCACTGACCTTTGGTGCAGAAGTTTATTAGCTAATAAAATGCATTTGCTCTTAACTGATTAAGATCAGCAGGGGCATTGAAAGTCATATCCATATCCATATGACTTTGATTTGCCATTGAAACTTCATATAGTGTAACTAGGCACTATCTGTGCTGGTATAATGCTGCTCCATGTGTATTTAAAGTCACTGTCATTATTTTCTGTACAAACAAGCTGGAGGTAAAAAAAGAGTTCAGCAAATGAGTTTAATTTATTAAATAATAATATAATTAAAATAAATAAAAAATAAAATAAAATAGAAAATAAAAAAATCATGTTTGTTTACGTTCTCACAACATTGCATAAAATTTCATAAAAATGTTTTATATATATATAAAACATGGTGCATATATATATACAAGAAAAAGTATGTGAACCACTTGCAGAATCTGTGAAACTGTGCAAAATTAACAAAATAAGAGAGATCATACAAAATGCATGTTATTTTTTATTTAGTACTGTCCTGAGTAAGATATTTTACATAAAAGATGTTTACATATAATCCATAAGACAAAAAAATAGCTGAATTTATTAAAATGACCCAGTTCAAAAGTTTGTGAACCATTGATTCTTAATACTGTGTGTGGTTACCTGGATGATCTACGACTGTTTTTTTGTTTTGTGATGGTTGTTCATGAGTCCCTTGTTTGCTCTGAGCAGTTAAACTGAGCTCTGTTCTTCAGAAAAAATCTCCAGGTCCCAAAAATTCTTCAGTTTTCCACCATCTTTTGCATATTTGAACCCTTTACAACAGTGACTGAATGATTTTGAGATCCGTCTTTTCACACTGAGGACAACTGAGGGACTCAAACACAACTATTAAAAAAGGTTCAAACATTCACTGATGCTTCAGAAGGAAACACGATGCATTAAGATCCAGGGGGTGAAAACTTTTGAACAGGATGAAGAGGTCCAAATTTTTCTTATTTCGCTTGAATATCATTTTTTTTTTTCATTTAGTACTGCCCTTTGGAAGCAACAGAAGATACTTGCATGTTTCCCAGAAGACAAATTAAATACAATTTACCTTGATCTTCAAATTCCAAATGTTTTCACCCCCCATCTATTAATGCATCATGTTTTTTTCTGGAGCATCAGTGAATGTTTGAACCATTTTTAAAAGTCGTGTTTGAGTCCCTCAGTTGTCCTCAGTGTGAAAAGACGGATCTCAAAATCATTCATTCACTGCTGTAAAGGGTTCAAATATGCAAAAAATTCTGGAAAACTGAAGAATCTGCAGGACCTGGAGATTTTTTTCTGAAGAACAGAGCTCAGTTTAACTGCTCAGGACAAACAAGGAACTCATGAACAACCATCACACAACAAACAAACAGTCGTAGATCATCCAGGTAACCATACACAGTATTAAGAATCAGTGGTTCACATACTTATGAATGGGGTTATTTTAATAAATTCAGCTATTTTTTTTGTCTTGTGGATTATATGTAAACATCTTTTATGTAAAATATCTTACTCAGGACAGTAGTAAATAAAAAATAAAATGCATTTTGTATGATCTCCCTTATTTTGTTAAAAATATTAATATTTTCACAGATTCTGCAAGTGGTTCACATACTTTTTCTTGCAACTGTATATATATATATATATATATATATATATATATATGTAGCTATACACTTGACATTAAGCCTTGTCACGTGCTTGTCCTTTGTACAAGTAAATCTGTCATTCACTTGTCAGAGTAAAAAAGTTGCTAGTCTGGAAAAAATATGATTTTTTTTTTTTTTTTTTTTTTGTGGTGTAAATATAATTTATTCTGAAGCAATCGTTCAGAATATTGCAGCTTTGACCTATTTAAATCTGCATATTTGTGATATTTTCCCGAGGGCATTTTTTTTTTTTTACTTTTATAAAGGGTGTTTTTACCCCTAATCTTATTAAATGTATGATTCATTTTAAATTCTTACATTTTATCAATAAATTCAGTTAGAATAAGACACTATAGGGCTGTTAGCAATCAAATTAAATAATTTACAATGAAAAAATTACAACTGCATTAAATAATGTTATAAGATTGTTTTAAATATTTTTTGAAAATACAAATAAGAAATGTTGGGGGAAAATGATACTTTTAAACATGAAACTAAACCGCCATTAGGTGGCGGCAAGTGACCGTCTTAATAAGTGAGTCATTGAGTCATTCATTCAAACGATTCGTTCAGACGGCAGTTGTTTATAAATGGGTCATTGAATCATTGACTCAACCGATTCGTTCATAACGCTGAATCAAAACACGGCTGAGTGTTGCTGTGAGATACGCTGTGGTCTTTGTTTGGACTCATTTCGCTGCTGAAATGAAACAAAAACAGTCAATATTGCGTCTAAAATGTAAGTGACTTAGTATTAACTAGGCTACTTGTTTATTGAACTGTTGTATGAAATGTCTAATTTTCAATCATGATGGTATTCCGGAAGACAGCACTCTTAGTCGTGTGATGTTGCTTAACTGTATAATGTGTTATATAAAAACTCCACATTTTGAATTTTTACCAAAGTATGTTAACTGAGTTTCTTTGTGTGTGCTGCGCTCATTTGTTTCGATTAATCCTCGAGAGGCTGCGCGAGTTTCAACAGTTACCGTCAGTACATTATAGCCCATTATTATCCACTATCGATCGCCATTAGCCACTTACACTGAATGTAATAAAATCAGAGTCATTCTCGCGTTTTGATGAATCCCTAGTTATTATTTTGTTATTGACGTTTTAATCAGGCTACTTGTCCGGTCGGGCAAATACATTTCTCTTTCACTTGCCCCTTCAAAAAACAAAAACAACAACACTTGTCTCGGACAAGTGGACAAGCGTTAATGTCGAGCACTGATATATATAACACAATGTTTCTCCATTTAATGAAAATAGCAGCACTTATATTGTAACTGTGTACCGACCTTCTTTTTCAGCCTCTGCCACAGGTCTCTCTGCTTCTTTTTCCTTCACTTCCTCGGCTGTTTCAAGAAATAAAACAAACAAAACAAAAGGTGAGACTTACAGCCCAGAAAGAAAATAGAAAGACAAAAGACACAGACATGTACTTGCTTACACACATACACACACAATGCAAACTTTGATGTTCAGATCTTTTTTGTACTTTGTTTGTGCTTTCTGTGAAGACTGTTCAACCCCATGGGTCAAAATGGATCTCTTCAAGTCCCACATTTTAGCTTTCTCTCCCCTACCAGCAGGCTTCTTTCTCTCAGCAGGGATTTATTCTGTTGTGTGAAACATATCTAATGATGTTCTTGATAGAGGAATGACAGAGTATCTGCTGCTTGCCTGCAGGCAGGGCCGAGATTCTCATTTTTCTGGCCTCCTGTCTGCAGTAAATGGAATGGGGTGATGTTATTGCTGTAATTTTCTTTAGAGCACAACATTTTAAAGAACTAAAGTACACTAAGTAGTAAAGTCACAAAAACAAGTCAAATCTATTTGAGTTAAAATTGTCAATAAAACAGATCAGCAGAACAAAATGCTGAGATATATTTGGACACGAAAAAGACTCCTAAATAATTCTCTATAATGGGGCCAAAGCAAGCACACACAGTGCAACATGAATATCTTACAATCAGATCATATCGCTGCCATTAATTTACTGAATAAGACACTTTTTAAAATAAAGTAAAATATAATTAAAAACAAAATAAATGAAATAAAAATGAAAAATAAAATAAAATTTGGCCAAAACTTTATGCCAACACCCAAGAGAGGTGATCAGGGATGTAGTTATGGAAATTTAATGAAAGCATATTTGAAAATGCTTTTTCTATCACCTTCAAAAGCGGAGTATGGTAACAAATCTATCATTTAAAGGGTTAGTTCTCCCAAAAATGAAAATTATCCCATAATTTACTCACCCTCAAGCCATCCTAGGTGTATATGACTTTCTTCTTTCAGTCAAACACAGTCAGAGTTATATTAAAAAATATTCTGGCTCTTCCAAGCTTTATAATGGGAGTGAATAGTAACCGATATTTTGAAGCCCAAAAAAATACATCCACCCATAAATAAAATCCATACGGCTCCAGGGGGTTAATAAAGGCCTTCTGAAGTGAAGCAATGCATTTTTGTTAGTAAAATATCCATATTTATAACTTTCTAAAACAGAATCATTGGCTTCTGTACATGAGTTGATTCCGGCGGAAGAGTGAACTTTGACCTGATGCATGACGTATTGACGAATGCAAAAGCACAGAGGATAGAGCAAAACAAAACACCGGTCACGAATTAGAAGTCTAAAACGAGAATTTTTAAAGAGAAATGTCGGAGGAGATTGAGTTTGTTGCCCAGCTGTATTTGTTTGAACCGCGAGAGGCGTCTACTCTCACCTAAGCTTACGTTACTCCTACATCCTACGTTTAAGTTATAAATATTTATATTTTTCTTACAAAAATGCATTGCTTCACTTCAGAAGGCCTTTATTAACTCACTGAAGCCTTATGGATTACTTTTATGGTGGATGGATGCGCTTTTTTGGGCTTTAAAATATTGGTTACTATTCACTCCCATTATAAAGCTTGGAAGCATACACCTAGGATGGCTTAAGGGTGAGTAAATTATGGGACAATTTTCATCCTTACCCTTAAACCTAACCCTACCCACAACTTATCCCTAAAATCAGAGAGAAATAATATGTAAAAAAGAATGGTGTAGAAGCCCCTAACCCTTGTTGTAAGCCTAAACTTGACATCCACTGTAAAACCGTACCTCAAATCTGATTAGTTGATTGGAATGTTGTTCCAGGATCAACAAGGATGTTGATCGAGGAATATGTTCTACTTGGTGAAATCACTTTTACTGAGCACCAGTAAAATAATAATAAAAGTGAGAAAATAGAGAAGGAATGTTTCCTCGCCAGACGGCCCACAGGCAGATTTAGGGAGTCATGCTGTGGACTGAAGTCAAGGCTGAATCACAAAGAAATGATTTCATTTCACTTCATAAAAGCAGCGGTCAACTTAAGATCTGCATGAGCCGTATTAAATTCAGAGTATATAAACGCCCACAAACTTGACATGCATTTTTAATATGTTCATTGCTCAAACAGCAGGAGATTGAATACAAATCAATATGTTGCTGCAAAATCACTGTTGGTGAAAAACTGACTCTGAATAGATTTAACTAGAAAAGTAAAATTGGTCAAGACAAACTTTGATTGATGTCTTGACAAAACCTTGTCTAAAAGTTTAATTACATAGATACGGTTAGCAATTGCTTAGCTACACCACCAGCAACCACCTAGCAACGCCCTTGCAACAATTTAGAACAACAGTTACTGCCTGGCCTAGCTATCACTCAGAGATCTTTAGCAACCATGGTTGCTTGGGTGCTCTTGACAACATTTTCTCCTTCACCAAATGTATTTGAGACTCTCTTTAAGTATCAGTACTTCATATAGTGCAGTGCACCATGTGTAGGCTCAGTCTCGCCGTGTTCCACTGTTGTCTCTGCAGGCACAAGTACACCTCATTCTCCTGTTCCCAGACAGAAGAAGCCGCAGTCCTCTGAACTCATCTCAGCTCTGAGTATGTGATACTGCTGTGCCATACACTGTCTCAGCACGGGATTAGATTTCCATCTTGCAATACACACATTGCTTTATCCCCAATCTCCTCTCCATATTTTAATCTGATAGCCAGTAGGATCTTTTGCCCTCCGGAGGAATTCAGAAAAATTGTAGTTCAACACCATATCGATAAATCAAATAGCAGGAATAATTGGAAAGGGAGGAATACATCTCGCTGGAAGAAAATCATATTAGACCCTTGTGCTCTTTGTGCATTTATTTAATGTTAATTTTAACATGGCCGAGGTTATACCTTTCTATACTTTTTGTGCATTATTTATGATTTCATGGTGTTCAGCCAAATACCCCTGGTACCTCACCTTTTTTTCCTCCTTCCCTTTTGGGGACCTCACATATGCAGGAAAACTTTTGAGGGAAATTGAAAAATTATGCCAAAGAGTATGCAAGGGTATAAAGGCATATATCATAATTCAAATAATTATTTTGAATAAATAATTAAAATGTCTTTTAAATAAATAAATAAAACAATTATTAAATAAATTGTTAAATGTTAATGTTAAATGTTAAAACTATTTAATATGTAGGCCTATGTAACAATATAATTATCAAATTACTTATTTTAAATAATTCAAATATAAAGTAAATAATGAGAAATAATGATTATAATATAAAATTATAATATATTTATTATAATATATTTCAATAACTATTCAAAAAAATGTCAAAGTATTTTAGGGCATTTTGTACACACCTGTATATAGGCCTATATAATATTTAAAATAACTTAAATTTTTTTTAATTTAATTAAATAAAAATATGTATTTTAAATAAACAATGAAACATTATTATTTAATAAATTTAATAAATAATAATAAATACATAAACATTATTAAATATAAATTACAATAAACGGTCTCTTTTAAAAGAAGAGTTTCATATATATTTAAAGGGATTCAAGGTTTAATTAAAGAGGTCAAACACCTTCAATCTGTGCGATGTCTTGTATTCGTCATTTGTAAGTGTTTTGGATTAAAGCATCTGCTAAATTAATAAATGTAAACGTATAGGTTATTTGTAAGTTCAGTTGCACAATTTGTCTTTTTACAACATAGACCAGTGCAGAACATCAAGCAACTAGACACACACCAGCATCATCCTATTGATCCTAATGTTGTGGAGTAGATAGAAAATGAGCCATAAGGAAGTCTTTGGAGATCAAAGTTTGAGTCCTAAGGGTCTTCTCAACCCTCACATCTACGGCCACACACACACTCATGCCCTTTTCTTCCCTCATCCACCACCATCAGACCTTCACTGCATGTTGTAAAACACCACTCCTCCACAGTCAATAACCTTGAAGCTCATTAGTGTTGGCATAATTTTCTCATTTTAATTCTGGTGCATTTTATATGCTTCATGCAAGCAAACTGTTGCCATGTTTGTTACCTTTAGGGACCGGTTCTGGTTCTGGTGCTTTTTCCGTAATTTTCACTTCCTCTGCACTTTCTTCCTTTTCATCTTTTATCTCTTCTTCCAGGGTTGTTGTGTCTTTGAAAGAAAAGAAAACATATTTATAAGGCTTGCCAGAGAGATCACAAGAAGTCTTTGTGATTTTGTTTCGAATCTAACATGTCTTTACAGCCTTCAGTAAAATTCAATTAGTGATAAAACGGATTTTTCCATTTTAAGCATTTACTAGTGAGATGACAATGCTTTTCATACTGAGCATTTTGAAAATAGACTAGGCCTATACCTTGAACTGTTTCTTTCATGTCCACATCCTCTTTGGCTTCAGAAGCTGTTGTATCACATAGATGAGTTACACACATGACAAAGTCAGCAGAGGCCTTAATGGGTAACAATTTATTTTCCTTTGACCTATTATTCTTGATCTCTGCCAAGCCATTTTGGCGCAGCTATAAGATTTTCCCTTTGTTGGTGGGTAGATTGCATTAGTGTTTTACAAAGAGATATAATCAGATTTAATTTACGTAACTTTTTTTTTTTTTTTAATTATTGTATTGAGACTGATCCTTCAAAATTCATTAGCAACATCAGTGGCGAGTTAAGAGCTGGAACAGGTGGTTTAGCTTTGTGCAGAGTGAATTAGCAAATCAGCTAAATTAAGTTAGCCGGGTAAAGTCAAGCGGCTCTATTTTAGCTACCATTAGTAAAAAGCATAAGCAGTATACATACCTTAGAAAATAGCTTATTAATAGCTGCTATGCCAAGACAACGACTATGAGCACTATTCTTAACTGTTTACTCATTCAAGCCACAGTAACCAATATTGACCTTTATTTAGCTTAATCTGTTTCCTGTTTCTGTTTTCCTTGATCATCCAGAACTTTGATGCCCTTGAATGACCTCTTTCGAGACAACCGCTTGGTGACAGCTGACATGAAAGCAGTCTCTCATGGATTCTACCCATTTCACTGGCAGCTGAACAGCAATACGCCAGCTGCTGTTCTTTGATCCACCCAGCATGAATTAGACTTCAAGCACTAACTCAAATGGGGTCCTTTCCTACCAGCGTATTTGGAAATGTATGGTAGCAAACTTAGATTAAACTATTTTTATGTGGCAGCAAAACGATGTCTGAATTATTTTTGTATTTGGTTCAAATTGAGCAAACCTATAGGCAGCACATTCAAATTATATAGTTTTTTTTTTTTTTCTTTTTTTTGAAAATTAAAGTCCCCCTGTAGTCAATAATTTTATCCCTTAAAACTCATCTTTGATCACCAAAATGACACATTTAAACATTGTTTTCATGTGAAAAAAATTCTTAATGCTTGAATGTAATAATAGCTTGAATGTAACTCTACACCTTTGCTTCATTTAATATACACGGATCTATGAATATGATAATTAGCACCGCCTTCACTCACACAAGCTCAGAGATCCACTCGGTCAACTTTACTGAGGTAAACGCTGCACAATGGTATCACTCTTACAATGTCGGACACATAATGGTAATTAATGTGATTAGCCTTTTGCTTCACTACGTTATCAAACTGCTAATGTGTTGCTAATGCTACACAACCATTTCTTAAAGCATATTAAAAACACCACTTAGACACACAAACAACATTAAAAACTTGATTTTCACCACAGGGGGACTTTAAATTAGACTGATATTACAATTAGAGATGGGAATCATAAAGAATTCTTAAGAATTTTTGTTAATGAATGATTATTGTTCTTTAACGGTTCCACCGTTTAGCACTTGTAAAGAATAAATATTTAGAAAAAAAGAAATGCAATGTTATTGCCAAATGATATAATTAAAAGATCTTTGCAAACAGATCTTGCAAAAGATGTGTTTACACAAACTTTGCTGAAATATGTTTAAAACAATACTTGACAAACAAAAATTTGTTAAAGGGATAGTTCACCCAAAAATGAAAATTTTGTCATCATTTACTCACCCTCAAGTTGTATGAGATTCTTTCTTCTGTTGAACACAAAAGAAGATATTTTAAAGAATGTTGGTAATCAAACAGTTGACGGTAGCCATTCACTTCCATAGTATTTTTTTTTTACTACTACGGAAGTCGATGGCTACCGTAAATGTCTGGTTACCAACATTCTTTAAAATATCATCTTTTGTGTTCAACAGAAGAAAGAAACTCATACAGGTTTGGAACAACTTGAGGTTGAGTAAATTATGACAAAATTTTCATTTTTGGGTGAACTATCCCTTTAACAAATTCCATTCATTATTTTTATAAAATACTAATGACAAAAAAAGTACTAAATAAAGTCACTAAAAAGAGATTCATTTGTTCAGGAATCAGACTACACTGGTTGTGCTGGATGTTTTTGATTGACTAAAAAGAAATGACACGCAAAAAAAAGATTCATTCGGGAATCGCACTACAATTTGTGGCGCTCTGGTTTTGATTCACTAACAAGACCCAGCTCAGAGTGATTCATTTGGGAATCAAAATATTGGTCACGCTGTTTGTTTTGCGATGTAGATTCAGTAACGATGCTGCAGCGACAGTGAAAAAGTTCAGGAAAGCTGTCAGAGTATTTTAATATGGTGATCCAACTGCATTCGAATGTATGTGTGAACTGCGGAATAACACGTTATTTTTTTTTAAAAAAAAATCTCGGTTCCCATCCCTAAAATCACTGGCTGCAAGATTATCTGTCATTTTGCCCTGAACACATTTTTGAAAAACAAACAAGCCTTTTGGAGTCAATAACTAAAATAATTTTGGTACCTTTCTCAGGTGAAGAGCCATCATCTTCATCAGCCACCACTGTTGTCTCTTCTCCACCTGGTTCGGAACTAACTACAGGTGCTGTTACTATAATATCATCATCACCATCATCATCATCCTCAGCACTTATCTGTTCCTCTCCCTCCTCTTTTCCCTCTTCCTCCTGTTCCTCTTTATCTGCAACATTATCAGCTAGCTCAGGCTCCTCAGTAACACCCTCACCTTCACTTGTTATATCTTTTTCATAGTCAGTCTCATCTTTAAGACTGTCTTCTACACTCTCACCTTGATCGTCAGCTAGTTCTTTAGCTATCTTATCATCATGGTCATCAGATGGGAAATCAGTAGCGCTTAAGCCATCTTGTGAGTCAGCTATATCAGCTACTGCGTCATCAGCTTTAGCAGCACTCTCCTCTACAGGTGTTAATATCTCTGTATCACCATCCACTTTAAGTATAGGTTCCTCACCAAGTTCTTGAGCTTCAACATCAGTGACTGTAGCACCAGCATCTGGTACAATACCAAGCACAATGGCGATATCAGCCTCCTGGACGTCATCGTCATCATCTTTCTCCTCACTTTGGTCATCTTTTTGGTCATCATCAGTAATGTCATCGTCTGTAGTAGGAGCCAATGTAAGGGCTGGTTCTTCTGCTTCTTTGACATCTTTAGAGGAGGAATCATCAGCTACAACATCATCATCATGCTCTTCTGTGGACAAAGGTGGGAGGATTTCTGCATCCTCCTCTTCTGCTTTGATTGATTCATCGTCCTGATCATCTAGTGGTGTAGTAGGAGCCTTTTCATCTGCAGCTTCTTTCTCCTCATCGGGTTTGGAAGGAATGGAAGCACCTTCCTTTTCAGGAGCAGCAGAAGCAGCAGCAGCCTCCTCTTCATGTTCTTCTTCCTCCTCAGCATCAGCCTCCTCTTTTTCACCTTCCTCCTCCACAGCTTCCTCTGCTTTCTCATCTTCCTCTTCTTTCTCAGCATCAGCTTCCTCTTTCTCCTTTTCTTCAGCCTCCTCTTCTTTTCCCTCCTCCTCTGCTGCTGCTTCCTCCTCATCTTCCTCTTCAGCATCAGCTTCCTCTTTCTGCTTTTCTTCAGCCTCCTCTTCTTTTCCCTCCTCATCCACAGCCTCCTCTGCTGCTTCCTCCTCTTCATCTTCCTCTTCAACAGATTCTTCTTCCTCCTCCTCAACCTCCTCCTCATCTTCTTCTTCCTCTTCCTCCTCCTCCTCCTCCTCCTCTTCTTCATCAGCAAGCATCTCATCTTCCTCCTCCTCTTCCTCCTCTTCCTCATCGTACTCCCCTTCCTCTGCTAAGATCTCCTTGGCCCGTATCTCTGCAACTATATCATTAGGTTGTCAGAAATGTCAGTGAAGCTGTAGAGTGTGTGGGATCCAAACCAAAAGTGCAGCCCCACAGGCTGTGACAGATTCAAATTTGGCTAGACATACACAATCCAGTGCATAACATATAATCAGACATGTGATGCATATAATGTATTTTACTGTGACAGCATCCCTTTAGTAGTATGCTATTAGAGACATGCAAACCAATAGGTTCCTTGCATCTTTTTTTTTTTTTTTTTTTTAAAAAGAGTGCAAATGTTTGTGCACAAAGGAGCTCTGCACATTGCTCATAGCTTGATGAGACCTCTTGATGATACACTATATTGACAGAATAACAAATTGGTAAAACTTTAGAGGCTTTTAAGGTTTGGTCGCATTTACTGTTCTTTGGGAACTTTTTGCAGCAAAACCAAGGAATTTCAAAAGGAATACACATGAGCGTGAAAGATTTTCCCATGCAGATTTCATAAGGGTTTTAAGTTGGTCTCAAACCAAGAAAGCTGTTTGGTTTGAAGCAATGGACCTTTTTTGCCCAAAAAATTTCCTTTTTGCTAATGTGACCGCACCATTAGTCAAAGTCCGTTAAAGTTGGAATGAAACAGATATTGTGACGTCAGAGGTGATGTATAACCAAGTGAAACGGCTTTTTGAACAAGAAAAAAGTAAGGCGGGACTTGATTTTCTTGATCAGTGATCAATTGGATCATTGGATCGTTGTTCTTTGCGATTTTTGTGTGAGTGACAAGTTGCGGAAAGGGAGGTTTTATTGTCCCGCTCTGCATCGTGAAGACATCATTAAAGAATAGATGTTGTTGAAAGAGGGAGCTAATGTTTTCAATTTACAGATTACCAGGGCACATGGATAAATAAAAGATGTGCATGGATAAATCATACATAATAAACACTGAAAATATCTTAAGCTTGTGTTAACACACACACACAAACTACTTTGTAGTGCTAAAATAATAAAACTTGTTTCCAGGTTTTGGCCTATAAAAATACATCATTGCTGCAGCACTCTATTGGTTTTTAAAAGTGTGTCCCACCCTAATTTAAAAAAATAATAAAAACAGGAAGCATTCATTAACCCAAATCGTGGGGTCTTTAAAAGGTACTGTGAACAGTGTACAGTAAAAAATCATTGTAAAAGGGCAGTTTACAGTGTCTGAAATTACTGCGGCCACTATGGGGCGTATAGCATAAGAACAATAATTATGGTTTCTAATACTCCTCCAGTGACACTGCCTATATGTCTTAGGAACACACAGCTAATTTCCTGGTCTCTTAGGTGTCCCTGTGTCAACAATTATGGACTGTACCTTTAAAGCAAAACAGGGGCACACCAATTTATGAGGCTTGCAGAGTTCCCTTAAGTGTTAAAATGACAAATGACAGCAAATGTGTTGCCCATATAATCAAATACAACCTTTTATTACACATATGTGAAACTATTTTTATTCACAAACATTTGTATTAGCTGAAACTGATAATGGTGTTTAGATGCTTTCTGCAATAGCTTTACCATTTAGAAACAGCTTAATGATCATTTCATGAAGATGTTAATGGACAAATACATGCAGCTTTATGGAACACTGATTAGCATGGGGAGCATAATTAGGGTGTGTGAAAACAAAGGGAAATGATTATGAATGCATGGCTCCAAACGCAATCAATGACAGCATAATGCCCATTCTCCATAAAATACTCTAATGCTTGCCCTCCTAATGCAACTGTAATATAAATGTGTTAATTACAGACTCAAGCAAACTGTTATCGGTTATGCTGATGGTTTATGTATTCTCTAATGAATGCAATCTCATCAAGCGCTCTTCAAGACACAAACCTTTTTTTCTCGGTGGCAAGAATTCTCCTAGAGGAGAGAGACATAGCACATAAGAATATAAGAACAACTGTGATTAAGTTAGTTAATGTGAGGTTTAATGCATGGTACAAAAATGAAGTTGTTCATGCAGCACGGTGGTGAAAAATAAGACAAATATATATAAGTCTATCTCAGGCCCCCTTGTCAGCTGCTTCTTCTTCATCATGCCATTTTGGGGCATACTTTAAAACATGACACTAACAGTAGTTAAAGGGTTAGTTCACCCAAAAATAAAAATTCTGTCATTTATTACTCACCCTCATGTCGTTCCACACCTGTAAGACCTTCGTTCATCTACGTAACACAAATTAAGATATTTTTCATAAAATCCGATGGCTCAGTGAGGCCTGCATTGCCAGCAAGACAATTAACACTTTCAAATCTACTAATGACGTATTTAAGACAGATCATGTGACTACAGTGGTTCAACCTTAATGTTATGAAGCAACGAGAATACATTTTGTGCACAAAAAGAAAAAAACAACGTTATTCAACAATATCTAGTGATGGGCGATTTCAACACACTGCTTCATGAAGCTTCGAAGCTTTACAAATCTTTTGTTTCGAATCAGTGGTTAGGAGCGTGTATCAAACTGCCAAAGTCACGCCCCTCAGTGGTGAACCACTGAAATTTTGAAACACTTATGATGTAACAAAGCCTTGTTTACTGAAATCATGTGACTTTGGCAGTTGGTTACACGCTCCGAACCACTGATTCGAAACAAAAGATTCGTAAATCTTGGCATATTCTCGTCGCTTCATAACATTAAGGTTGAACCACTGTAGTAACATGAACTGTTTTAAATACATCTTTAGTAGCTTTCTGGGCATTGAAAGTGTCTTGCTGGCAATGGAGGCCTCACTGAGCCATCGGATTTTATGAAACGTATCTTAATTTGTGTTCCGAAGATGAACGAAGGTCTTATGGGTGTGGAACGACATGAGGGTGAGTAGTTAATGACAGAATTTTAATTTTTGGGTGAACTAACCCTTTAAAGGGATAGTTAACCCCAAAACTCATTTATGCACCATGATGTCATTCCATATCCCCATGATTTTCTTTTGTTCTGTAAATCACAAATGGAGATGTAGGGCAGAATGTTCATTTTAATGAAAGGTAATGGTGACCACAGGCTGTCAAGCTCAAAAAATAACAAAAAAACACCATAAAAGTATCACAAAAGTGTAGATAGTCATATCTCCCTCTCCACCTCTCACATTTGTGCGATTTGATTATGTGCATATTCAAATTGGCCACATTAAAGGCTGTAACATTAGTAAATAGCACAATTTTAGTCCAGTGCTTACATGCTTTTTAGTGCCTTTTTTATCATTTTTGAAGCTTGACCCTGGTCACCGTTCACTTTGCACTGAATGGAAAAGAGTGGTGTCAAACCTCTTCAGAAGAATGAAAACCCATAAGGGTTTGGAACAACATGAGGGCGAGTTAACGATGACAGAATTTTCATTTTTGAGAGAACTATATTTAATATCATCAATGACAATGTACACTGCTTTGTGAGAAACCAATCTGTAGCCTGCTACATTCTGTGAGCCTTTAATTTGAATACGGTACTCCAAATCCTAAAAATTCTCAACTTTTTTTAACAACCTGACAAAATATTCCCCCTTCCAGGCAACTAATGATTGCTCTTCAAATATTGCCCCTAATACTTCCTCAATTAACAGCTGAAAGTCCCACAGACCTAATGTGAGAAGTGTTTTGAGAGGAGATTTGCATATTTATTTAGTTCAGCAGTAATGTATCAATTTTCAAAACGTCTGTCTGAATATCATTATTTGTGCCACTTGACACCCTAGAAGTGCTGTTGTAAATGGAGGATAAATGCTTCAGAAAACCACGAAGAAGAACATACAGCTCACAAGGTCTGGCAGGAGGGGAAAATCTCAAGTAGTGGCCGTGTTTAAGATGTGCAAAAGGCTTTGTTACTCTATATCCTACCCTAACAGATATGAATGGATTCTTTATCTCATGTAAGTAAACACTATTCATTTATTTATGTGTAAAATATTTTTAATTTAATTTTTAGTGCACCTTTAAAATGATACGTCTCTTATTTGAGTGCATGATCAAAGTGAAGGAGCACAGGGTCTGATACTAACCTTTTTTCTTCACAAAATGACGCTCACCTAAATTGGTAGAGGAGGAAGGAATACAGAAGACAGTGTTAGAGAAGCACCTACAAAATAGATCTTTTGAAACATTGATGAGGGTTGAATAAATTATAAATGTGGATCAGAGAGGGGAAAAGGCTTATCTGCGATCCACAGCACTTTATTCCTGGCCTCTAAGATCTTTTATAAAAAAGGGCATGCCAACATCAATACACACACACACACACCCATACACAGAAGTGTTTTCTTACAATCTTTGTCTTTCACACTTTTTTACACATTTAATTTGCATGCGATCAACAGGCTTGAATCTAAATTATTCGGCATGCGAAGCCACCTTTATGCCTGGTGATGCATTTACATGTGTGCAATTAGAATGATTAATTAATCAGCTTGTTTGTCTGCCGAGCGAATTGATCTGGCGAGCCTGTTTTCCTCTAGTGTGATCCGTAAATACATTCATTGGTGCTCAAATGAAGAGCAGAGCATGTTGGTGATTTTGTATAGAGAGTTGAGTAATATTTTTCATGACTGAAATTACATTTCTCTTTTCTAGTAATGCTTATAAAAGTGTTTTTGATATATTATTATGTTCATAAATTCCCATTACTGTATATTTACAGTACTATCAAATATGGTAAATAAGATTCACGATTGAAATGCCACATATAAAATGTGCATGTAGTTTATATATTTCACTATATTTAATAAATAAACATTTATAAGGTCACCTGTTGAATTGCAATTCAGTTAATTCCTCTTCTTGTCTTTCTAATTCAAATTCTTGCTTGCTGTGAACAATTAAATTCAAGCCATGGAGTCAGTTGCTAAAGGAAACAATTTGTTCTGCTATTTTTCTACTAAAGTTTTTACATTAAACATTTAATTTTTTTAATCCCTGGCTGTAACATTTGTCAAAAACATTATAGGGTAATTCAGTATGATAAAATGGCAATTACTCCCCCCCCCCAGTTTCCTATTCAATAATCTCAATTTGCTTTTACCATCCTAGGCATAGTAAATTACACTTTTGCATCTGCATCATCATCATCATCATCATCCAGGCACCGGTATGTATAGAATTGTGTTTGTACTTTTTATTTATATTTGTACACTTCAATGCTTTACCTCCATGTATTATTGAGTAGGCCTATTTATTTATTTATTTATTTATTTATTTTCATCACGTACATCACCATCAAAAATATGCTCAAAGATGGGTGCTCGACCAAAAAAAAAATATAATAAAAAGCAGAAGTCAGCACACCAAAGCTCCAAAAATAAGTGAAAAATTTAATATAGGACTCATTTTTTCATCATTACCTCCCATCTGTTTGAATAATTTTTTTCCTTTATTTTTGTTTCTTTTCCCACACTGTATGTATCATAAAAATTATAAATAAATCTAAAATAAAAAAGGGGAAGCTCACCATTGAATTGAAATGGAATCACAATTTCCAGTCATTTTATTAAGGGTTGTGCACTATCCAAACTGACCCAATAAAGAGACATTATATTTCAGAGTTGAGCAAAATTCTCATTTTAAGAATTATCTCCCTTTTTAATTCATGAATTAAAACTTGAATTGGAGTGACCACACCCAACGGGATGCTGATTAAGAAAGACAGGAAGTAAACTTCAATGTATCAAAAAAAAAAAAAAATCAACAGTTAGGCCTAAATGAGTGCATAGACTCTTTTTCTATTTTATTGAAAATATATTCTATCGTTTGTTTGCGATGCAACTAGGATTTTATGAAGTTCAACACCTGCACATGCTGCTTGTCTACAGCAGGTAAAGATGCACAAAAGTGGCATTGAATGCCAAGATTGTTGAACCAATAACACGCTTGGCTGAGATTCTTCATAACTCACCTTGAGGTGCTCTGAATACATGCATGTGGACTGACTGCCACTTTGAGACACTTTTTGCCATTGAGATGACTTGGAAAAAGTGTCCCAATCAACCTGAATTCAATCCCTATATATATATATATATAAGAATGTTTTGCTGAGATTCTGTTGGTATGTTATGTTACTATTAATCTGAAAGCATTCATTGATCACTGGAGGTATTTAAGCAATGTGGCAGTCAGTCCACATGCATGTATTCAGAGCACCTCAAGGTGAGTTATGAAGAATCTCAGCCAAGCGTGTTATTGGTTCAACAATCTTGGCATTCAGTGTCACTTTTGTGCGTCTTTTTGTTTTGAGCTCTCCTTATGAATGTTTCTAAAAGTGTTCATTTTGCATATGTACTTCATTTGTTTTCTGACAGCTCTATAAACATTTATTTCTGCTGCATTTCAACTAGATGATTTCAAACGTTTGTGCTCAGCTCAGTGCTAATACTACTAATGTAAATGATGTAGATCTTAAAACTCTTTTATAATGAGTCTTCTGCTGTTGGGGGGTTTCTTAATTGATTACAGATCCGTGGTCACTGATAATTAACCAGAAAGTAAATGTCATTAAAATGTAGATTCATTACTTCATAGGGTTTATTTAATCTCCATAGGCCTTATTTATCTTTGGAGATTTTAACTGAAGATTACAGCAAATAGGCTTATATTTGCCTATAATAAAAGTGTCAGTTTTATTGGCAGCTTTGTTTGCTAACCTGCCATCACTGTATGGGTTGAATAGTCTGGTTACAGATGTGATAAATTTTCAAGGTCATGGAAGTCAATTGAAAATGATATCTACTAACCTAAACTTGATACAAAATCAGGATAAAAGGAGAGGAGATAGAGCACCTAATAAACATTTCTTCTGACCTTTCTAAGTGCATCTGTGGTTAAAGACAGGGCCATATGAGCTGCCCTCAATGAGACCACAATGACCCATTAGTTTCCAAAATTAAAGAGGAGAGATTAAGTTGTTTTGCATCTTAAGTAGGCCTCTTTTTTCTGAGATTCATTGTTCTCATATTTGACAAATCAAATAGTGCATCATCTGTTCTCTTGCACTAAACTGCAAACATAATTTTCTTAATCACGTACTTGAGAAGTAAAAGAATTGCAGGACATTGAGATTTGTTTTCCTAGAATTTATATTGAATTAGTTTTCCTAATTTTCAAGCAAAAAACATCTCTAGCCAACCATATAGTCATTATATTATATTATATCATATTTTTTATCCTCTTCTAGTACTCAAAATAAATTCTGTACAGTAGGGTCATTCCATGTCAAATCAACCAAATATTAGAAAATTCCCCAGCTCAAATTTTTGATTTTGTTCATAGTTTTTTTCCTGTAGAAAGACAAACATAAATAGTGATGAAAGCCAAAATATTAACGGTCACAGACATGTGCCGATATTTGGTAATGCGATATATCACGATAATGAATATGCACGATATTGTTATCGTGGGCACTTCAAAATACCGTAGATAATAATTTATTACCAATTATTAAAATTTTCTATAATGCATTTAAGAATACTTTCCCATCAACCGTATAAAGCACGAGTGAAGGAGACGCGCTGAATGAAAAAGTGCACGTTCACTCTCTGACAGCAGAGGGCGCTGATGGAACCATGCAGCGGTTAGCCCGGAAACCCCGCAAACAAAGTAACTGCGCTAATGAAGTTTTTAAAATGCTTCAAACAGCCATTCATTTTTTTGCAATCTCAATGTTGTTCATCACAGCACCAAATACTTAATACTTAAAGACTTAATAGGCCATTTATTTTCAAACTTAAACATTTTTATATTTTAATCTGGACTACAACATGCCCTAATGATTAGAAATGTTCTGATTATTTGTTATTGTTCAGTAAAACTTTGAGACATACGGCTTCATTAGTTAACATGTTAATTCATTATTACCAAACTGACAATGAAAAATACGTAGCTATAAAGCATGAGTTATTCTTAGTTAATGTTAATTTCTTAGTTACTGTTTAATAACATTACTAAAATCAAAAGAACTTATTTAATGGACTGGAGATAAATCTAACAATGATCAGTTGTATTTCTTAACTAACATTAACAAAAAATAATACTTTCTGTAACAAATGTAGCTATTGCTCAATCTTAGTTAATGCATTAAATAATGAGAGCTTATTGTAAAGTGTTACCTGTTGTTCCTAATTCTTTTTGCACTTTAATCTGTTTAAAAATTTTATTTTATATTTTTTGTGTATTGTATTATTGTATTTAAACATTCAGAGTTCTTTTTGTTATTACAATAAGAGTTCTTAAACCTGTCATACTACAACAACACTTCCCCCCAACTTATTTCAATATCGTGATAATACCGTATACCGTGATAAAAGCTTCAGCAATTAATCGCAACATGAAAATTTGATACCGTCACATGCCTAGTCACAGATGTATATTTACTGAGTAATCCACTATTTTGTAGAGGGGGGTCAAAATGACAATTTTCACCTGAGATTTGGAGCCAAATTACAGGGGGGTAAAAATGACTTTAGAAAGATGGCAGCATCATTATTTTATTTTTAAACAGAGATTGGTAGATCAATTAGTAAAATCTGTTGACTTTAGCAATCTTTGTTTCATTATATGCCAACGGTGACAGTTCAAAAATGGCAAAAAGCACTACTTTTTTTCCCTCAAGTTTGCATGCCTGTAATTCAATTAGTATTAAAGATATCTTAATATCCTTTTAGGTTCTGGTTCTTATTAACTAACTTTCCTTTTGGTATCTTCATTTTAAACGCCGTATATGGTTCAATCCCAGAGATATGGAGATACGGCTCAATGAGTAAATTGGTAAATTGTACACATTTTCAGTGGTCAAAAACCAAATGTGGGTCACTTTACATACAGCTGATGCTTTTTTCTTTTAAAGAGAAATATCTGAAGAACAAATAGGCTAATGTTAAAACTAGAAATGTATCTCATTTTTTCTATCAGCTCAATTGCTTAGAACATACCTGTCTGAGTGCTGTAACTTTTCAAGATATCTTAATATCCTTCTAGATTCTCAGTCTTTATTAACTTTCCTTTTCAAGGCCCTGAAGTTCAGTCCCAAAGAAATGGGCATCTCAAAGCAGCTCCATGTTCAAATTGTTGACTTTTACACATTTTCAGTGATCGGAAACCAAATGTGGTTCACTTTGCACACAGCTGATACTTATTGCATTTAAAGAGGAATGTCTGAAGGATAAATAATGTTTAAACAAGAAATGTATATTGTTTCCCTCTTTCAAAAGAATTGCATAAAACATAACTCTCTGAGTGCCAAAAATCCACTGCAAAAGGGTTAAGTTGAGGCACATTAACTTGCTCGCAAAAGTATATTTATAAGAATCAGTTTTAGGGATATTTGGAAGATGTGAATTTATTCATTTTAACAGCTTCTGAAGCTACCAAGAGTTCAAATATGCAGTATTGTAACTACACGTTACCACATTGACATCCCAATATCTATGAGATTGAACCATATAGGGCCTTAAAAATGATTCCAAAAGAAACGTTTCATAAGATCAAGAATCTAAAATGACATTAAGATATCTTTAACACTTCTTGAATTAAAGACATAAACTTCGGAAAAATGTTTGTTTTTGGCACTCAGAGAGGTGTGTTGTATTCAATTGTTTTGATAGAGGTAAACAAGATACATTTCTAGTTTCAGTGTTAGGCCTATTTGTTCTTCAGACATTCCTCTTCAAATGCAATAAATATCAGCTGTGTGCATAGTGAACCACATTTGGTTTTTGATCACTGAAAATGGGTAAAATTCAACAATTTGAACATGGAGCTCTGTTGAGATCCCCATATCTATGAGACTGAACTATATAGTACCTTGAAAATGAAGATTTCAAAAGGAAAGTTTATTAAGAATGAGAATCTAGAAGGATATTAAGATATTTTTAATACGTCTTGAGTTACAGACATGCAAACTTTGGAAAAGGAACATTTATGGCAAAAATCAAAAAATTGAGACGGGGACCTCTGGGTTGAGTTGACAAGGATTGACCCAGTAGCATTACTTGTATTGTCCCCTTTCGATCAATTGTTTATGCATGTATTTTCATTTGTAAGTTTCCTTGGATAAATATTACTGAGTATAATATGTATGAGGATTTGTGAATCAAAAACTGAATAACTATTGAGATTATTATCAAAAGAAACCAAGAAGATTTGATGTGAGAGATTAATGACAGAGATGTGATACTGTTTTGTTTGATTTTTTATTGTTATTTTGTAGAGTCACACATGTGGCACACAGAGTTTGGGTCGATAGTTCCTGGTAGAAATTCCTCGTCCTCTTTCTCAAAACTCTTCTTTGTAGAGTAAAGCTGTAAAATAGTGACCCATCTTTTAATATTTCAGGTTATGACACACACCACTTAGCAGATCTAGTAATGTTATGTCAGAATATAGATTGCTTGAAATAAAATATTTGCACAAATATGATCCATGATATTCTTCAATCCCTTTGGGAAACCATTTAAACCAGGTTTATTCTGCAGAAGGGGGAAAATGTGACCATAAAAGCCAGCTCATATTTCTAGTAAGAACTATTAGTACACATGGCTCGTCAGATCAAACCGCTGTGGGTTAGTCTGTGGTTTCTGAGATGTTGTTATTACAGTAAACACTTTATTGTGTAATCGTGCTGCTATTGTGAAATGAAGGCCACAACGAGTTAGTATACCTTCATCCTCCTCTTCTTCTGGTGCTACCAAATTAGTCATAAAAGTCAAGATTGACGTTATCCAATCGGTAGAGTCATCCATTGCTTCATTCACCGCCTTCATGGGATCAGGGCTGATGTGGTGAATACCCCCTAAGAGCACGTTTTAGACATCTTGAGACACATTTCCATACACTCAACAAACATACATTCACTTACAGCCATTTAACCAGCTCTAATAACAACAGCAAAAACCTCTAAACCATCAGTCTGTTTGTCAGTGCTCTACAAAACCAGCTCAAAAATCTTTATCTGTGTAAAATCCAGCTCAAAAGCACTACAAAGTATATATATATGGCCGAAAGTATCTGAACACTTGAACACCACATCATTATATATCAATAATGGATGTTTAGTAGGGAGTTTGTGCACTTGTTGTTGGCTGAATGTGACATTACTTTTTCATTCTGCTTACTATAGACTAGAAATCATGAGTTTTTTAAATATTTTATATATTATTGACAGTCATTTTTTAACAGTAAACCAGTCTACATATGTTTTTTTTTTTTTTTTTTTTTTGTGTGAAAATATCAGTATCAGCTATCAGTATATGAGTCAGTGACGTGATGGGTCAATTTTCTGTCCAAAGGCCTTAATAATAATAAAAAACAAAGATATGATATCCAAAGTATGTAAGGTAGTACAACTAGATCTCTTTTATTGAATCCAAAAGGTTTTAATTATATTTTGCTACATATAAAAGTATTTTAAAGATTTTGAAGTGTCAAAAGGTCATTCGGTTTAACCGTCCAAAGGCCAATACAGCCATTTCATTTGTGATTAAAATATCTTAAAATGTAATGAATGTATATATTTTTTCATATTCTGGCATAATTTTATAACATATATCAACATAGTGCAAAATGGTATTAAAATTATGTGTAGAAGTTGTTGCTTTGTTATGAGAAAGAATGTTCGGGGAAAAAAATGAATTTCATTGAAGTCATTCGGAGTAACCAATATAAAGGGACCATTTTGGATCAAGTCATGCGGTCAGTATCATGTGACAGGATGTGACATCATTCAGACACCTGCACAGGACCACATGGTCATGAAGCAAAGTGACACTCTCTCTTAACTATTTGAAAAATTCATGTTTTCACTTGTTCATACGCACATCCCGAAACATCAGGTCATTCGGTACAACAGCTATAAAACATGGAAAATGTTGTAATATTTTAAAAACTTGTACTAAATATAAAATGTTTGACTGTCCTTTTGCCAGCTAGCTAACTAGCTAGCTAGATAGATATTAGCCTGTTAGCATTGTTTGAAAATATTGTCATTCGGTAAAACTAGAAGTGTCATTCAGTAAAACCGAAATTTTGTTTAAACCAAATGACTTTTTTAGTGACAAATTTTGTCCATCTTGTAAAAAATGACAAAAGCAGTATTAATTGATTATAAAAACCACATAATCTCGTTGTTAACACTTAATAAAACTTCAAAATTAATTATGTCTCCATTACGTTTTTTTTTACACTTTTAAAAACCTTATTCGTAATATATAAAATACACACTTGTTTTCAAAATTAAACATTTGCCATTTATGTGTCATTATATTGTTTATATTGTCACATTGTTGTTAATGACAGTATAAAAGGCAATTATTTAATTTCAGAGACAAGATGTTACCTTTATTACACCATGCTATAATTTTTCTTACACAGTATAAGAGTCTTTTCAGATATAATATTTTAGCTTGACTGTATGCTGTTTTCAATAATGATGCATCTGCAATAGCCAAACCAGTTCATTAGAAGCAGGTGTTCACATACTTTTGGCCATATACTGTATGCTGATCTTGTTTTCAGATAATCAGTGTACTTTTGACCCTGAATGACATCTTCAATAATAAGACGAGATCTGATGATTTCAAATTCAGCATTGAAAAGGATTTAACACCCACATGTCAGAAAAAAGCCTTACAAATATAAATGCCATTGCCAAGTCAGTAAAACTTGTTTCCATTTTGGGTAACTTTTGGGTTTTCCTGCTTTCCATTGCCCATCGACAGGAATACTCATCATATTTCACACATCATCATGTAGTGCCTGTCTGTCTGTAGTTATCAGCAGGCGAACAGCATGACCTGAGTCAAAGCCATTTTACCAGAAGCCATTATGCAGGGGTGACGTGACAGCATGCACAGACTCCAGACTCCTCAGACCTCTATTATAGCCTCTAAACACCCTGATGTTCACTACTCCTGTTAGAATAAATTAGTATATGATTAAAATATTCTTGTGGTCAACTACTATAATCTGTTCTGTAGCATTAATAAAATTCTCAAGCATGTGTTAAAGTCAGTTTGTAAAGGTGGGCAGTAAAGCTGTTTTAGTTGCAAAATGTTGTAAATCTAAAAAGCCTATTAGGTTGATAATGACTTGCATAACCATATTTCATTTTGATAATTTTGAAATTGGACATTGTGTTATCATGGAAACGGTACTTTAGCAGGCTTTGGAACACAGCTTGGTTAGACATATGTGACCCTGGATCACAAAACCAGTCATAAGTCGCATGGGTATATTTGTAGCAATAGCCAACAATACATTGTATGGGTCAAAATTATCGAATTTTCTTTTATGCCAAAATCATTAGGATATTAAGTAAAGATCATGTTCCATGAAGATATTTTGTAAATCTCCTACCGTAAATATATCAAAAATGTATTTTTTTTTGAGTGGATATGCATTGCTAAGGACTTCATTTGGACAACTTTAAAGGTGATTTTCTCAATATTATTATAATCTCGGCCAAATATTGTCCTATCCTAACAAACCATACATCAATGAAAAGCTTATTTATTCAGCTTTTAAGATGATGTATAAATCTCAAGTTCAAAAAATTGACCCTTATGACTGGTTTTGTGGTCTATGGCTTTGATGTTCCATCAATTTTAGTGTCCAAATTATTTTGTAAAATATATATCTTGTATAAAATAAAAATGGTTTAGTTCTGTACATTTGCTTTTACAGTAAACTTATATATCTTTTTTACACTTTAATTTTTATGCAGTGATCTGAGTATTTTCTTTGCAAAAAGACCAACCTTAGGTCTGTATTCCAAAACATTCATGAATTCCAGCCATTTAAGTCTCAAAAAGGTGAGTGACAGTAAACAATTCAAAGATATTTTTACAAATTAAATTGGGAAAGGAGTCTATAGGGAGTCTAAATGCAAAAATTGCACACATCATCTTTAAAGATCTTCAAAACATTCACCTTGACACTGAAAAGTGGTTACATCCCTTAAAAATGCTGCTTGAAGATGCCATTCAGGATGACTAAATGAAATTTTCAGTGAAATTTTTCTAGTCACATTTTTAATACCTTACAATGACCTTGGTTTATTAATTTAAATAACTACTTCAAATTTGTTTGCCACTACATAATCGCCACTCATATGTGTAAGATGTAAGATATAAGATGGCTTGCCTCTAAGGCTGCCTGCTTCCTTTAATGTTTTCCTGACACGGTGTGGCTGAGGTCCTGTTAGGATGAGAGACACAGAAGCAGAGGTGTGGGATAGCAACACGCATACTGTACACACACTCTCATTGGGTCGTCCTCACTGAGCATGCTCAGAACTGTAAGCAGGATAAACAGACTCATTTAGCCACCATAATAAACAAAAAACAATCACTCTTATGGCACAAAATCACAGGGAAGGTGTGAAAAGAGACATCATATTAATCCATGTCACAGTGAAAATGAAAAGGCAAACATTAACATTATGAGAGAAAAAAAAAAAAAACAGGTACAAGAAGCAGGATACATACATGGTGTGAATGTGTTACGAAAGTCACTGTATTATGGTCTTTTTTTAGAGCATTTATTGATTCATAGCAAATTAAATTGTCACACTCTTTTCTCATGTCTGCTTCCTACTGCATTGAAATTCAGGCCTCGTAGCGTAATTGTGACATCTCCTTTACACAGAGATGCTAATGCAATACTGATGAATTCAGTGACATTTGTTTGATTAACTTTTTAACCTACTTTATGGAAATTCAGTATTGCCCTCTAAGCTTTCACACTCAAAACTGACAACATTTTACGTTTTTGGGTGCTTGAGTGTGACGTGTAAAATGAGATTTGTTTAATACCGTATCTCTAAACAGCAATAAGCTTTCAAGAAGACCAAATGGAGACTTTTGCTTATGTCTCCTGCTTATGATATGTTTCTATTTAGAGAAAGATTCAATAATCTCACATGACACCTAGATTTTGCCAAGATACTAAAGTCTGCAATCAAAACAAGACCGATAATCTGAGATGTGCTATATATCCGCAATAAGTTTGTGTTTCTGTATCACATTTGTTTCCATGTTTATTTCTCTTAAAGGCATAGTTAACCCATCTAACCCATCATGTCTTCATTTACTCATCCTCAGGTTATTCCAAACCGGTATAAATTTCTTTGTTCTGTTGAAAACAAAGGAAGATATTTTGAAGAAAGTTTGTATGGGCCACCATTGACTTCCATTGTATTTTTTTTTTCCTACTATGGAAGTCAATGGTGGCTCAAAGCAGCCTGGTTACAAACTTTCTTCAAAATATCTTCCTTTAGCAGTACAAAGAAATTTATACAGGTTTGGAACAACCTGAGGGCGAGTAAATGATGACAGAATTTTCATTTTTGGGTGAACTATCCCTTTAAGGAGAAAAGTTGATATCTCTATATCAGATAGCGCCAATAAATCTCCTGAGATATGAAAGATATCTGGAACAATAGACATTTTCCTCTTGGCAGTGCAGCTAAATCATTGAAATCAATATAAGGGATAGAAAGCCATACAGATGAATGTTTAACTAAATACACAATGAGCTCAAACTGAATCAATGTCTTGAGGACAAATTGCAGAGATGTGGTCCTTTAAATTATATGGTTGTTTGTTTGAACAAGTGATAATGTGCTGGTTTCAGTCTTATCTGTGATACAGTAATATGGCTGCTGTTTTTATCAATGCAGAAAATCATTTTCTTAATCTGGATTTTTGTCTAAACATTCTTAAAATAAGATAAATGTACTTGAGAAGCAAAATTACATAAGATATTTTAATTCCAATGAATATTTATTGAATTACTTTCAACAGTTTTTTTAAACCTCACTGATAAAAATGCAGAAAAAATATTGAAAAATAATACTTAGCCAGTTGGGTATAAAAAATATTGGGAAACGAGAATGGAAGAAAATACTGATCAAGGAAATGATTTTTTGCAGGAATGGTAAAATTCATTTCTTTTCTCATTGTACATGACAATATTCTGCATATTTGAAAATCTAGCTCTGCAGTTTGTCATGGTTATGATATGGTGACTGTGATTTTGCCAAGTAGGACATGCTTCTGAATGGAAAATGGAAATGGTAGGTTGATTGTAATGTTGTTCTGTGACCAACAAGAAATATGATCCAGGAACATGCCCTACTTGGCAAAATCACAGTAAGCGCTATAATAGGCAAACATTCGTTTTGGTTCTATTCATTACAGTTGCCAATATTGTGTAATTTGTTTCAATTTTACCAATGTTCTGAGGAGCTCTGATGCTTAGAAAGTGAGCATGTGCACCACTTAAGTTGTTCTTAGACTTATACTGTTGCATAGACCAGTCATGTGACTGATGCTTCAGGGCAAAAAGAGGACACTATTTCACATCTCAGAAACTCAGGCATGAGGGGGATGATTCCCAACAGAGAATCTCAGTCACAGCACTGGGGAACACAGTGGTCTTTGAATCCTGTCTTGAAAGTAAGCAAAGCTTCACCCTTCACTCTCCTCTGCACTCTATACTCCTCTTTTCATGACCACAACTCTCCAACAGTAAAGAGAATTACAGTGTGTTACCAATCATGTACAGTGTATATATGTTTACACAAAGTGTTACATGTGACATAATCCTGTTGTCTGAGGCAGTTTAGTCCTGATATATCTTATACCTATATATAAAAAAAAAAAAACTTTATTGTCATCACAATATTCTTGCCATTCAATGTAACTGAAAATACATGTTCTCTTTATTGTTTTGTAGACCAGTGGTTCTCAACTGGTGGGACTTCTATGCCAACATGGAAAGGTTGCATGACATCCCTTCATCCTCAAAACCCCACTGAAAAAACCTACACAAGGTAAATTATATTAGTTAACTGTTTGTTTTTATGGATATTTCTGTTTAGTTTTGTAGGATAGACCGTTTTAGTACTGTGTTGGATCTCCAATTGATGTCCATTGTATAAATATGGGTTCTGAAGCAAAACCAGTTGAGAACCACCATTATAGACCACCTAAAGTCAAATGGTAAAGACTCTGTAAATGCAAGGCTGTGTTAAGATGGCCCAAAGCGCCAACTTCCTCCCCGTGATTCCGCATCGCGTAGCCTACGAGGCCATTTCTCCAGGCTTAGCTGTGCATTGAGAGGGAAATTAAAGTATATATTCCTTCTCCTGAAAAGAACGTGAGAAATCTGCAACATAGAATACTGCATTAATATTCTACAGGTAAAATATCATTGTTTTGCTCAATGCATTTAATGAAAAGAAGAATCAAATCATTCTGCATGGCAAGGAGGAGTTGCCGTTCAATACCACACAGTTAATAAACGAAGTCACGCTACAGTGCTTTCAAAGCATAGTTATCGATGTTAGAATAAAATTAATTGATTGAATAATTTTAGGCTTATTGAAAGCAATATCGCAAAGTAGACGTAAACTCATGAATGTTGGATATCACAGGGTGGAAGGGAGCAATTGGCACAAAGCTTATTGATGGCATGCTGGCTCAAATAAAATTATGGTTTAAAGTCTCTCAGAAGATATACAGTGGGCTGTTATGAATAAAAAACTCAATATATTTTTTACTGGGAATTTTAGATTCTTGTTTATATGTTTGTATTTTGTACTGAGAATCAAAATGCCATTCATCCCCTTTATTTTATTGTAGTGCCCCTGATGATAAAATCAGTTCTGCTAACATTTTGAAGATGCCATACTGTATTATGGCCCATATATCAAGTCCATGCCTTGATATTAGGTCTGAATTTATATCTAAATCACAATTGTGATAAATGTATATATTTTAAGAGAAGCTTTTATTTGTCTCTTGAGCTTAGATTAGTTTCATGTTGAATTTAAATGTACAGCAAATGTGTAACTTTTCTAAGCAAATGTGTTTCATTTTGAGACCAAAATAAACCATTATTTTATGCACAAGACTATGAAAGACGAACACTCTTACATTCTGGTGACACAACACCCTTTTTTTTTTTTTTTTTTTTTAAAGATATACGCAGTTAATAATCTTTAATTATTTTTCCTTAAAGGCAAAAGTTGTATTATTTGTTTAAATATCTAAATATTAAAACTAGATAATTGTAAATAAGTATTAAGATTTTAAAATAATATATCTTATTTATATTTATATCTCATAAGAGGAGAACAAACTCTTTGCCAGTGGTTTAGAAAAATTCAAGATTATGTAATTATGCAGATATGTAATTTTGCATAAAGTAAATTGTTCTCATTTTAGATCAATTATTTATATGCTAATGAAAAGCAAGATAAAATTACTAATTATTCTTTGCAGTGTATAGAGAAATATTAATGGTGCAGTTGTGTCTTATATAATCACTCCAAAGGAGATTGTCTTTTTATGGAAGTGATTGAAACGAATGTAAAATTTGATCAGGCGTCTAAAATCTGAAGCAATCAATTTTGTATTACCATAAAGCATTGTGCGATCTGCTTTCGAAGTGAACTTAGTCCCACTATTCACTTTGCCATCATGATAAAGTCAAAGGTGTAGTGTCACTCTGAATGGAATGCATGACAGTCTAGAGGAAGTGATGTCGTGTTCATGACAGACAGATTAGATGGTTCAGTAAATTTGCATGTCCGAACGAATGTTTGAGATGAGAGTGACAGTTGCTCCCTGTTTGCATGCAGGAAAACACACACGCACACACACAAACAGGCATTAGCACTGAACTGCAGGCAGAGAGTCTTTACCAGGTGGTAAACAGGGGTCGTCACAGTATAATGTATGGGCTTTTTATTGGATGGCAACAGGATGACACGTGATGATGGACAGGGTGGAAAAAGGAGGGAAACTTATTAGAAATAAGTAAATGTAAATGTGACTCCTATAATGTGGGGCGGTACAATCATGTAGTGAACTACATGAAATGAAAGTGTAATGTTTCCATTTTGAAATACTTTCAAAAGTGGGTTAATGTGTTTGTGTTCTAGAGTGTTTTGATGGAATGAATTGTGAATGAGTTGTGATGTGATCTCAATGACAGTGATAAATCTGTCTAAACAATGACAATTTTTTAAACAGTTCAAAATTGTCATTATGGAATTACTGAATCACACTGAGAAACAGATGACTGCAACTTCAAGCAATTCAGCACCAAAAACAACCACTCTATCATCTTTTCTTTGTATCAACAATGGACGCTAATGTATCATCAGGTGGTAATACAAGGTAAAACGGTGTCCTACAAGGACTTTTTCAGCACTCTGCATGAATGCAGCGGTGGCTGATAGCAGCCCGGCCAACGGGA
The DNA here is from genome assembly GCF_019924925.1 of Ctenopharyngodon idella. NCBI lineage: Eukaryota > Metazoa > Chordata > Actinopteri > Cypriniformes > Xenocyprididae > Ctenopharyngodon > Ctenopharyngodon idella. The sequence continues at coordinate 25,870,540 of NC_067239.1, read as the reverse complement.
CACCCTATCTATCCTTGTCACTGTCAATGCTATCAGGATCCAGTCAATATCCTTCCCTCCCACTCTTAGAAGCCTCACAAGTTTGCCCTGTGGCACTGCTGATAAACTTCCAGCAAGAAAACAAGCTCGGAGCTTTATCACATTGTAAAAGCTTGTCCAAGCATCCAATTACGCTTCATCTGGGTCCTGTTTTACCAAGAGTTAAAGTGAATGTGCTGTTATACAGCCCCCAATTAAAGCCCCCAATCTGCGCCCAACCTACAATCTTTTCATGACAACTGTACCAAAATAACTCCATCGAAGGGAATTAAACAAAGATAATAGAGCTGGACCTACCTTCAAGACCCTTGGTGTCGAGCAGGTCAAACATGATGACGGCCACGGCCGACCATGTTATGATGAGAGCCAGCACGAGGATCCAGGCCATGGGTGAGCTGAACGTGCTGTACAGGTCATCGGTCATGGTGCGCTTGGATGAACGTACGGGATTTGCACTCAGGTCATTCTTGGTCTCGACTATGGTAGTCGTGGTGGTGGAGGACCGTGCTGTAGGGACAGATAGAGATTTAGAAATGTATAAGTGCAAATCTTTGCTGTACAAAACAGGTTAACCCATAAAAAAAAGAACATTCTACATGGTTTCAAACTGGTTTGAGCTGGTTATTTTTGGCAAAAAATCTGGTCCTGTCTCATTTTCATAGTAGTCACTGGTGGGATTGACATCTTGGTTATTTAAAGCCCGAAACACCAAGCAGATGCCGACGAACTAGTGGTGACGAAAGCAGACTGTGTGGTTGGCTCACATCGGCTGGGTCCAAAGTTGCCCTGACACATCAAAACGGACGCTCGACAGCCGACGGCCAAGTTGCACATCCGTTCTGCGCCTGCGTAAGAAGAAATGTCTTTCCGTACCAGCAGGTGGCAGTAGCTGAACAGCCAATCAGAATGATCAGATGGCCCGACTGACCGAGGAGCTCCGACGCTGATTCAACATGTCGAATCGGCCGAAAAAAAAGTCGACGAGGACCAACTTCAGCTGACGGTGCGGAACACACTGAGAAAAATTAGTCGGCCGACGAACAAAAAATGCCCGACGGCCGACCGTCGGCTTGGTGTGTTCTGGGCTTTAGAGTCCATGATGGGTAGAGTTGGTAGTTTGGTGTGTGGATTCCCCTTTTCTACATATCTTGCTCACTGACTGAATCAACGCACCCAAGTATATATTTTTGTATTTTGGTGCAGAGAAATAACTTTTTGCTCATTAGAGCTGGTAAACCACATTCAAACAATATCAAACCAGCTACTATGGGTGGGCGATATACCTGTAGACATGATTAACTGGTAGAAATTTGTGAACCGGTAGAGATTTTGGACTGTATTGTCTCTATTGTGGTTACGCTCACGTGAAATTGCTGTGCTGCGTGTGTAGTCATGAAATATTATTGTTTGCATGCATTTGTAATAATTGTGGTTTAAAAACAAGTGATTTTAAACCATTGAAGCCGATGCTCAGTGAGCGTGTGTGTACTGAACTGAGTTATTTTTGCTGCTTTATTGGCCTTAAATGGTTACATACACACACTTGTATGTGTCAAAATGCCTGTCTTTGCAAGTATCCTATAGTAAATAGGCTACAGTCATTTATGCCACAAATGAATGTAAACGGTTGAGAAAGGAAACACATGTGTAAAGGCAGGAACACACCAAGCCGACGGTCGGTTGTCGGGCAGTTTTTGTTCGTTTGCAGTCTGCTTTCGTTGCCACTGCACGCCACTCGTCGGCATCAGCTTGGTGTGTTCCTGCCTTAACAGTATACTGGATCCGTACAGCTCTTAAAGTGACAGCAGCCTAATATGCCTGCTGTCTGTCATTCATGTTAAAATCACTCACTGCTCTTGACTAAATCACTTTTTGTAACTTTAATAAGAACAAATGTATATTTAATTTACACAGTGAGGACCACAGAGTGTTTTTTTTTTTTATACATTTGATTACTTTATACAATTTATGTAGCATTTCTTATTTAGCGCTTGATGTTTTTGTATGTTTGTAGGTTGTAGGTTTTTTTGCTACAGTTTGTGTAATTCATGCCTGTATCAGTTTTTGCCTTGATTTGAAAGTGAATTAAGGCATATATATTGATCTTTTCTTCCTACAAAGTGATTGTGTCACTTCAGAAGATCTACAATAGATACAATAAATAGATTAATTTCATACTATCTTTGTCCTTTTTGGAGCTTGGAAGTTTTGGGTCTCATTGCCTTTCATAATACGGACAAAAACCCTGTTTCCTTCTGATTTTTTTTTTTTATAACTTTTTTTTACTGGATGAAAGTTGCAAATAATAAAACTCTGTGTAGACAAGATGTAAGAGATATACAAACAAAGACAGCTAGACAGCAGATTAATGTTTGCTTTTTGTCTTTATCAATGCATTGCCTGGAAGAGAGATTGAATTGAACTTGCTGTCTGTAGATAGGGCACACATCTGCAACGGCAATGTTTCATCATTAAAACATCTCCAAGGCCGCATGAGGAATGCTGGCGCTGTGTCATCTGTTGGCCGGAGCCCCTTTAAAAGCCTCTTTTCTAAATGGATATAAATTCTTGTGGCAGCTCAGTCTGAATTGCTGCACAGAGAGTTCAAACATACGCTACATGTAACCTTTATATATGCTGCTGCGTTTACAAGACCCCTTTATTGATCTTTGCCAATTTTGTTGACTTAAGTCATAGTAAATGATTGATTCTTGCGCAAGCTGTTGTGATTGTGTTTACAAAAACTATTTGTGGTTGATCCATTGTGAATCTGAACCAAGATCGGGGTAGTGGTTCTTGTTTATGCTGGTCCTGTTGCTCAGACAAGCAATGTTTTCTGTTGCCTGTACTCTTGGCTTGCACACAATGACGTATCTATGCACGTGGGGGTCTGATACAGATGTCACACGCTGAAAGTATCAGCTAAGACCACCTGTTGCATCTCTTCACGTTGGTCCCTGTGGTCAAACTTAGGATTAGACGTCCCATCCAAATGCTGACTCAAGAAGCTTTCTCTAGACAGCCTATGATTAGCTGCATCTGGTTTGGAGTTTTAGTGCATCTTTCTGTATGTTATCGTGATTTTGCCCCTGCAGACTGTCTGCAAGCTTCAGTATCTGACTGTACAGAAACATAAGATCTCAGATAGTGTACACCAAAGGCTTAGGAGAAATCTTCCATGGCAACACGGTGCACAAATGCCACTTCAACCCTCACTGTGCTGTAAACCGAACAGTGGCGGAAGGAAATAGCCCTTTTTGCATTGCTTATTTTGATACAAGATCTTGTCCTGCTCAGATTCTTATGTTGATATCCATGGCAACTAATCCCAGGTAAGTGAGAGCTGTTGAGACAATGAAGTCAGCATAAACAACACTCTGCACTTCTATTCCCTCAAGTGTCACTTTAAATATGATTTATTCAGACTGATCTGAGAGACATTTCACAGTTTAATAAGAATATCAAATTTACTTTTAAGTCTTTGCTACGTTAAGCCATTTCACATAAGACTGGGGCTCATTTATGCAGGCCCCTGACGTCAATAATTGTTTTTGTTTTGTTTTTTTGGAAACTTTATCTCAAGTAACTAATAATGACTTTAAAAAGGTTTCAAACTTTTTGAATACATTATTTTTTTGTATTTGGAAGCTGACAGGATTTCAGTGTGTTGAGAGAACCTTTGAGAATACTGCACTTCTAAATCTAAATGATGCCAACTATCAATGAAAATATACTGAAGAGACACTGAAACCTTAAAGGGTTAGTTCACCCAAAAATGAAAATAATGTCATTTATTACTCACCCTCATGTCGTTCTACACCCGATTTCAAAACACTGCTTCAAAGCTTTACGAATCTTTTGTTTTGAATCAGTGATTCAGATCGCGTATTAAACTGCTGAAATCACGTGACTTTGGCGCTCCAAACAACTGATTTGAAACAAAGGATTCGTAAAGCTTCGAAGCTTCATGAAGCAGTGTTTTGAAATCAGCCATCACTAGATATTGTTGAAAAGTCATTATTTTGTTTTTTTTTGGTGCACAAAAAGTATTCTCGTCGCTTTATAACATTAAGGTAGAACCACTGAACTCACATGAACTGTTTTAACTATGTTTTGAGTACCTTTCTGGATCTTGAGAAGTTCAGTGACATTGCTGGCAATAGAGGCCTCACTGAGCCATCAGATTTCATCAAAAATATCTTAATTTGTGTTCCGAAGATGAACGAAGTTCTTACGGGTGTGGAATGACATGAGGGTGAGTAATAAATTACATAATTTTCATTTTTGGGTGAACTAACCCTTTAAGCTTCTCAGGAGCCATAAAAGTGGTCCACATGACATATTGTAACTTTATTCCAAGTTTTTAAAAGTCATATAATAACTGAAACTTGTTATTCACTTATAATCTTGACATTTGCCATTCTTGAGAGAAGTAGCGAATGTCAGTTTGTAAATGAATCATTCCTTTGAGTCAAGTCTTTTTAACGAGTGATTTATTCATGAAGCAAACAAGTCTGAATCTTCAATCGAACTCACTGACTCAATAATCTGGTTGCACCGAATTCAGAAGACCTGTTATATATGCATGGACCACTTTTATGGTGCATTTGTGTCCTTTCTGAAGCTTCAGTCACTGTTTATTTTAATTGCATGGAAAAGAGTGACTGGCGCAGTATTTGTAATTTCTCCTCGTGTTCCACAGAAAACAAAGTCATATGGGTTAAGAATGACGGGAATCATAAATCATTTATAATGTAAATTAATTGCCATTTTTGGGTGAACTATTCCTCTAAATGTATTTTCTCTAGCTGATTGAATAGCCATATTTCAGTTGATAACTACCTTAAAAAGCTGCGCTAAGATCACAGGCCTGCTTCAAAGGAGTACAGATTCCCATAGAGCCAAATGATATGGTGTATTTTTAGCAGCTTTCAACCACGAAATTCCCCTGCAAAGCAAATGGCTGCCATCTGACAGACAGTTAACTTCACTAAGGGACTCAAGTTAAGTTAACTTGAGGTACTTGGCTGTATACTGTTAGTAGCATAGTTTGTCACATACAGTACAGTAACATTTACTTGACTTACACCATCTTATCGTTAAATGCACTTAGAAATGTAACTAAAAAATGAAGTTGACAGTACCTTCCATCTCTCTCATGCACTAACAGGCTGAACACAATCTCAAGAGTCAATTCCCCAGTCCAGAATAGTTTTCCGATCGAAAGCACCACAATGTCTCTCTGTGCCTTTCCTGTTGGAGTCCCAATAAAACTTGGATTTGTGCCAGGGCCCCCTACAAGGAAGCCAAAAGGCACCTGTTGCTTAAAGTGACAGGAAAAAAAAACTGTACACTTCCAACTGGTACCATGTACCAGCACGAAGGGAAAAAACAAGGCAAGGCTGTCAAAAGAGCAAATCAAGCCCTAGGTTGTCCTTATGTTTGTTACCAACCCATGATGTGTGTGGGTCAGGAAACACGGGAGAGAAGGGAGGACGGGTTTCAAGGTAACCTTATCTGTGTCTGGACTGTGTGGTTTATTCTTAGAGTCCCCGGCAGCAACGGCATTATGCTTTGCCTTTTTAGGCCAGGGGTGTTACCCCCAAAGAGGAGCCGGGCTGTCATCGGGTGAGTGTGCGGAAGGCAACCACACACACACACACACACACTCACACACACACACACACACACACACACACACACACACACACACACACACACACACGAATACACACAACACACCTCTGAAATGTATATTTTGATCCATTTTAGCACCATTTGCTGCTCATTTGCATAGTTAAATACTGCATATTATACTTTAAAAGCATGTATAGAGATCTCTTTAATGCAGATTTTTTAAAGCTAAGATTGAGGTAGAGAAGTACTGTCAATGAATGCATGTAAGAAACTAAGCCTGTAAGCTGTTTACGGTGGCTTGTTAAATATTCATGCAAATCAAGCGAAACCTTTTTCATAAACCGTGCAAATGGAACATTTAGAAAGTTGACCTTTAAAGAGCAAATTACATTTTATTATTTCAGCTCTACCTTCCCTGTATTTCAGGGAATATGGAAAAGCATGAGATGTCAGAACGCTTTCCACGGTTAAATATTGTATGAAATCGTTTGATGAGCACAGTTTTCTTTCTTGTGGTGAGGTATTTTTCTATTGAAAAATGAAGTTGGGGCACGACTTATTTTTCAGAATTGTCAATAAGCTTTAGTTATGTCATAGCCATTTACCACTATGATTTGCTATTTCTTGTCAGCTATTTGCTATTGGTAATATTTTATTAAATATTTTATTTTATTTAAGTGCTACTGTAGATGAGTCATCAGTATTTCTGTTTTCACAGAAAAATGTGTATATAGCTGCTAAAAGACTGTTTTGTCAACTTCTAGGAGTATTCTAACATTTAGATGACCTCAAAGCTAATACATGTGGACTAAAAGCTACAGAACTAGTTTTTTTAGTTAAATTCTTACATTTTTAAATTAAAAAGTGTGTGCAATTTTGAGGAATTGGGTGTAAAATTTCACAATTAAAATACTACACACCAAAGCAAAATTACTTCTGGAGCAAATTTGAGCATACCGATCAGCCAGTGGCATGAATTTGGGGGTGGGAATAAACTTATTTTTATACTCTGTAAACCCAAATAAGTTGGCAAAACTTAAAAAATTTGAGGTAATCAGTTACATCAACATTTTTAAGTTAAGAAATTCAAAGTTTAAGTAAGCAGAACTGGCAGATTTTTATTTACATTTCACTTGCTCTTAACTTGAAATATTTGAGTACGCTAATTCATACATTTAACTTAAAATTATCATGTAATCTCAACTTAAATATTTTTTGTAGTGGAAACTTGACTAGATTTAACTAGCTAATTCAGTAAATGCTAACTTGCTATTTGGTAACACAATGCCTTGATAGCATTAGCATAGCATAGCAATTGCTGAATGAGTACAGCAATATAGAACATTTAACATATAGCTGTTCTCAAACCAAGCTCATGCACCACTCATCACCATGATGGAAACACATAACAGAAAAAAACCCCAGAAACTCTTCTAAATTGGCACAGCAAAACATTAAACACTACTAAATCTTCCACTTAACATTAATATTGCACAAAAAAACATTATATAACACTTAATTTTAGCATTTACTCTCCCTTTTGAGTGTCATGGCAAAACATGCAGGGAAATAGAAATCTCAGCCCAGTTTCAGTTCAGATTACTTAAAATGTGTCAGATTTGTGAACTCAAAAGAAAAAAAAAGTTTTAAATACTCATAAAAGTTAATTTGATTGAACTTATTTGTTTGAGTTTACCCTACTCAAACCAATTAATTATATAGAGCATTAGGGTTTACAATGTATAAATGATGTATAAATTATTTTTTGCTATTCCATTTGGTGACACTAGAGGTGTTACTCTGTTCACCTTTATATAACATTATACCACTAAAAGTGGAAATAATTATATGTTTTTATTTTCCGTTTTATTGGAAGACCCATGTGCATGAGGAGAATCTTGCATCTTTATTCTCGTCCCTTCAGAGCAGAGTATACAACAGAAGCTTCTCATTTCTCACCCACTCATCTGCATTGCTGTCGTAGTCAGTCAACCCTTTTGCAGGTCAATATGAAACATGCAGGTCTGATGAAATCGTGTGCAATGAGGAGGAAAAATGACTGGCATTGTGATGCGAATCACGGTGTTTTTCGTATGCGCGTGTGTTTGTGTGTATGTGCGGAGCCCACTCTGGGAGAAGGTTGACGCAGACACATTCTGTCCTGTTTAGTGTGCCGCTATGTCACCTCAGGGTTCAATCCTAGCTCGTCGTCTCTGTACAGCTATCACATAAAAGACACTGTGATGACATCTGTGACCTCCTTATCTCACAATAGCAGGGTTTTATATCAGCCAGATTTACATCTAAATGCTGCCTCCCTGAATAGCTTCTCAAGTCCTTGAAATGAGACAAGACTTTGCTAAGGGTCTGAATAAACTATCTGCATCTCTATCTTTGGTGCAAAGGTGAGAAAAAAAGCATTGTGTTTTGCAGACAATTCAATCAGCGGTGCTCTGAACGTCACGCTAAAAGTGGAAGCTGCATAATTAGTCATTGCATTAAATAAGCAAAGGAACCAATGGAGCAGACGTACAGAAACCTTTAAACAAATCAAGGATCGGTTGTTTTTAGGGATGGTAATTGTGAAGAATTTAATGGTTTTGGTTCGGATTCCTCTTAAGGATTCCGGTTTCTTAACCATTTCATTAACTATTCTTTTTGTTCTTGTAAGGAATACATATTTGGGAAAATGTTGATTCACTAAAAACACCAACTCATAAATGGACAATACTGTTCACGCTCTGTGTATATTACATACATACATACATACATATATATTATAGAACACACCCAGCCTGCTAGTCCTGCTGTTAGTCCCGCCCCCAAACTCACACCATTGGTTGAGCCAATGCTACAGTGTATGTTGTAGTAATCTGCTAGTGTTATTTTAAATTTGAAAAGAAAAAAATCCTAGAAGTTTGCAAATTTTCTATATTTAAAATATTCGGTCTCTTAGCGAAAACAGATACTGACTTGACCGAAATTGAAGTGATTCTTCAAAATGTTTTAGAAAAGATAATACAGTTTTTTTTTTTCCTTACATTATCTCAGTCTTTTTTTTGTTATTTCACATTTTGCTCTGTGAAGTAAAAAAATGGAAGCAACAAAAAAGGAAGAAATATAGAGCTGATGAGCCTATAATGCTGAAAAAGCATGCAAAGTAGACAAATTCTTTCCATCCATGAATGATTTTAAGAACTAGTTTAGAAAAAGAAATTACTTTTCGTGAGCCATACAGATGCAGTTTCTGGAAAGAGAAAGCAATAAACCAGCAGGTTGCGGAATGAAAATGTGATGCATAAACTTGTCTATAAAAACAAAACATTCACTTTTATTGCATTCCCTGTCTGACAACCAAGGATTTTATAGTTAGCTATTGTCAGATAAAACAATAAGTCTCTGACAATGATCTCCAAATCATGTAGTTTTATTTAGAATGTACAGTAAAACTAGCAGTTTACTAACCTGGCATGGTACACATTTGGGCTGCTTCATTGGGAAATAATCCTTCAGCACAGGCACAAACTTAAAAAGCGTTCGTCTCCCTAATAGACGTCAGGTTTTGTTCCTCCTCACATGGAGAGATCTGTAGCTGTTGGTGAGAGGAAGCAGACCCAGCAGTAAAGGATCGGACAAAACTGCATCTTAATGGGTAATTTAAAAGAACTGCTGATGAAGTCATTAATACTTAAAGACAGTCTGTCTGGAGTGCAATAGCAAGCAGCGCTAAATGACCATAATGGGAGGAGAGGTCAGGCCCTGATTCAAATGCTTTTGGAGAACAGGAATTTGGGGAGAAAAAAGAACAGAAATAGGCCTAATGGGTTCTGTCATTGTGTTTCACTGGGAAGGGGTGTTATGGATGTTATGAGTGCATCAAACCCCTGTTATGCCATGCCAAACCCAATCATAATTTAGTCTTGTCAGCTCTAACCGGCCATCTGGATGCTTGCCGTAGCAACAACAGCCATAAACAAAGAATAATATGAGTAACAGAGAGCAAACTAACCATGACGTTTAATGGCGGGTATTGCTGGGATCATATACTGTACAAATAAGGATCTCTTTTTTTTGAGCCAATGGGTTTTTAGCTTAGAGGTTTTCAAGTTAAATAAGGTTAACATTACTTGAAGAGACTTTCACATTATGTTCAATATATTTGTCACATCGTGTGGCTGAAATGTGCGCACAAATATGAGGAGTACAAAATAGACAGTCTTTTAATAATAATCTTCACGAGGAAACACGCAGGAGAAAAGAATAACTTAACCACATAATAATACTAAGATGATACCAGACAATGAACAGACAGAACTCAGGGTTTAAATACACTGGGAGAGTATTAATCAAAATAAATACAAACAGGTGAATAAAATCTAAAATTAGTAACTAATTAGGGAACAAAGAACACAGTGAAAATCAAACTAAAACAACATACACGTTACAATATTACACCAAGTCGTACCTCATTTGTTTATTTTAACTCCCTCCGTTGTTTTCTCTATATTTATATTCTCTTTTAAAGAAATTGCTTTTTAAGGACTACAACAAACGGATGGTAGGGACTACAACGACCTTCTTCCCGGGTTGGTGACATCACTAACCCTAAAATTTACATAAACTCTGCCCCCGAGAACACGCAACAAAGGGGGTGAGGCTGTGTTATTGCAATACAGTACGTAACACAAATGCAATACCATGTCATAAAAGCAAGATGGCAACATAAGTTATAACCGTAATTAAACTACACTATACCTGTTCTATCTTCATGCAGCATATATTCTCTGGCTCTGTAGGCATCTTACAACAGTTCCCACATGAGCGATTTATAGATTATCATGACAGAATATGCTAATCAATGACTTTAAGATAGTTATCTCCACATCAGCTACATAAATTCATCAACTAACCATTCAGAAACGTCTGAATGCATTCTACATGTTGTCACTTGTTGTCACTTATTCTTGAGTCTCTCCATCATTGTCTGACTCTGGTTTGAACATAAAAGGCTGAAGAGTTTCTGTTATTTCAGTGAGTTTGAGATAATTGCAGCTACTAACACGAGCTCTTGAAACTCCGCCCTCTTCTGGGAGCAGCAGCTCATTTGCATTTTTTTTTTTTTTGCTCACCCTCAAAAAGTGACAAATTTAACATGCTATAAAAAATTATCTGGGGGGTATTTTGAGCTAAAACTTCACATACACACTCTGGGGACATCAGAGACTTATTTTACATCTTGTAAAAGTGGCATTATATGACCCCTTTAAGCAGCACATCAATGTTTCTTGAGCACCAAATCTACATATTAAAATGATTTCTGAAGGATCATTTGACACCAAAGACTAGAGTAATGATGCTAAAAATTCAGCTTTGCCATCACAGAAATCAATTAAATTTTAAAATATATTAAAAAAGAGAAAAATTACTTTTAATTGTTAGTGTTTCACAATATTGCTGTCTTTTTTTTTTTTTTTTTAAACTGTATTTTTGATTAAATAAATGCCACCTGGTGAGCTTAAGACTCTTCTTTTCTTAATGACAATAGGACCTCAAATACCACAAGGATGTGGGTTTACATGTGTAAATTTATGTATCAGATAACTGTTGTAGTCCTTATTTTAAAAGCACAAAATGGATTTTTTGTGGATCAAAACTTTAAAAAGTCTCTTCAAGTAATTTTGAGTGATGTTAACAGACCTTATTGTACTCATTAATCAAAAAACACCATTTTAAAAACTCATTCAAAATTGGCATAGAGCTCAAAATATGTTATCTGAGCTACATTTATGGTACTTTTTGTGTGAGCGTGTTTTTTTTTCAGAGGTTGACAGACGTAATCATTTTGAACTGTGGAAAGAGCTGTGTGAACATACTTCAAAAATTTCTACTTACTGTATGTGTTCTTCAAAAAAAATAACAGCATGCATGTTTTGGAACGACGTGAGGTGAGTAAATAATGACTTTTAATGTGTCATTTTTGGGGGTAAGTTGTTTCTTCAAAACAGTGGGATAAGCTTTACTTTCTCCATGTAATGTTTTTGACCTTTAAAAATAAATTACAGTGAATTTTTATCAAATATCAACATACAGTACAGTAGTTGAAAAGTGAAGAAAATAGAGGCCTTTATGAATTTATATTTATGTATGAATTGGATTTAAAAATAAAATTCACTTTTAACTATATTATGAAAAATGAAAAAGATGTTTTGGACTGTTTTGATGAATGTGAATAACTATAAGGCTGGTGAAAAACATAAGTTAAAACATCACTGGTGAGATTTCACCCACATCTCAAGTCAGGAGCAAGTGCGCTAAATGCCATTTTTAAGAGTGAACCCATTTATTAATTTTCTTAAGAATTCATACAAGTGAATTTTATTTACAAGTGGCCCTAATTTGACCCGAATCACCATAATATGTTTAGGAAGACTGTTGCAGGCTCAGCTATAGTCCTTTAGGTCCAGTCGTAGAGCAGGATAATATGAAAGTAACAATTTTAATAGGAGAAAGTAACAATTTTTATCCTTTCTCTGGGTTGCAACCTAGTTATGCTGGTCTCGTCCACAGCACCAATCCATAAAAAGTCCATCCTAAAAGCTAGCCGGATATTGATAGTGACTCAGCTGGGATTGCTCCCGCTGGCTAAATTGCAAGCTTTCCATCATTGTAAAGTCCACAATATTATTTGAGTTGTATAAAGATTTGGCCACGCGACATGCTCTTTGGCAATATATCCCTCTGAACTGAATGCGGCCCAGTACCGTTGGATGTGTTCATGTGTAATTAGAGTTGACAGGTCCGCAACATCCCATATTAAAGTGCTGAGATGGGCAGCCCAATGCATCACTGATTCCCACTTAAGGAAAGTACGCCGAACACCTGAATGGAGCCGCATCGCAGCACAGCTGCTGTGGCCCTACCTACCGCACTTTTTTGTTCAGATACCGTACCATCAATTAAAAGCCCTGCATTGCAGACGCTCTTCTGGCATTCAGTCATTTTTAAAGCACTCCGCTAAAAGGCGCCACTAAGAGTGTCACAATGAAAGTTCAACCAATCTCTCTCTCAAGCTCACTGGCAGCTTGCAGAGCTTGCTGGCACCTATCAATAATAGAAGCAGATGTGGAGGCCTCAGGATAGAAAATGTGCTGAAACACTAGGCTGTAAATGTACACTTTAAACGTGTAGGATAATTGCAGAGGTTGTGCAAACGGCCTCATTCGGTGGTAATGTGTAATGTCTGGGCTGATGGGTCAGCTGTGTTTGCAAGGCATACGCTTAACAAATATGAACAATAAGCTGAGTGAACCACGCTATGGTTGTTTAGACTCACAGATTGACTGTTAAAGAAATAAGCCACCCAAATATGACATTTCTACATTGCACTTTAAAAAACTTTTTTTCAAAGTTGCAAATAGTGACAGTGACATGACGTGAAGACCAAGTATGGTAACCCATCCAAGTTAGTGCACACACATTAGGAGCAGTGAGTAGTGAACACACACACACACACACACACACACTGCAAACCGTGGACACGCACACCCAGAGCAGTGGGCTGCCATTTGCTGTGTGTAGGTTAGGTGCCTTGCTGCCGGTATTGAGAATCGGAATAGGAGTACAATTTACAAGAAAATACTATTTCAGTCTTAATACTTCAAAATTTCATGTTTAATTCAATGTATTACTTTGTTTCTTTTGTAGTTATTTATGAAATTTACTAGCAATTTCTGAGTGAAAATAAAGTAAATCATACAGTAGAGTTTTTGGTAACACTTTGGTATGGGGAACACATATTCACTATTAAAGGGTTAGTTCACCCAAAAATTAAATTTCTGTCACAAATTAAGATATTTTGATGAAATCCGAGAGGTTTTTTTTATCCTCCATTGAAAGCATCGAAATTACCACATTTGAGGTTCAGAAAAGTAGTAAAAACATCATTCAAATATTCAAGTACTCAACGACCTTGAATGTGGTAATTTTATTGCTTTCAATTGAGGATAAAAAAAACCTCTTGGATTTCATCAAAATATCTTAATTTGTGTTCCGAAGATGAACGAAGGTCTTACGATTGTGGAACAACACAGTGAGTAATGATAGAAATTTCTTTTTTGGGCGAACTAACCCTTTAACTACAACTTTCGCCTCAATAAACTCTTAATTTACTGCTTATTAGTTAGTAAGGTAGTTGTTGTAGCGTTTAAGTTTAGGTATGGAGTAGGATTAAGGAATGTAGAATATGGTCATGCAGAATAAGGCATTAATATGTGCTTTATAAGTAGGCCTACTAATAAACGGCCAATATGCAAACTAATAAGCGCAACTAGTTAAAAGGGAGAATTGTTCCCCATACTAAAGTGTTACCCATTTTTTACAGTGTATTTAGCTGAACTCATATTGTTCCGTACCCATTTGCTGTTATATTTTCCTGAAGGAACTCAGAAGTTGAACATCTGAAAACTTTAGTAGAGGACTGTGCAGCTGTTCCCATAAAATTATACAAATAGGGTTTTAAAAAGTCACCAAAAAATTATCATAAAGGCCGTTCACACCAAGAACTAAAACGATATAGTTAGGCTAGTTCTAAAAAATCGTTTAAAGAATAGCACTGTCCCACACACAGCTATAACGATAACGATATAGAGAAACAATATCGTTGGGATCACTTTCAAAACGATTTTTTTTTTCAGCTGTTGAACGATAAAACACTGACAGCCAATCAGAATCCATTCTAATTTAAGGGCTCGCGCATTTAAAATGGCAGACGACATTGCGGAGAAGTTAATCCAGAAAAAGCCACCACTTTTTGACAAGTCAACCCCCCTTTTCAAGGATACTTTAGAAAATGGATATATGGAAAACAATCGGTCATACCTTCGGAATAAATGGTGAGAAGTATTAACGACGAGATCATTATGCCTAGCAAACAGTGTAACATAAAATTTACCTCAGGTATCCAGTGCTAGTTTCGACAACATTGTCTTGCTTCCTTTGAAGTTGCAGTGAAAAAGAGGCGTTGTTTTTATTCCACTATATTGATTTTGTTAGCTAAATTCAGTGTTAGATTAGATCGATTGCGCTAGCTATTTACTCGAAACATAGCATGCTGAGGACATCTGCTGGTTAAAGCCGTGTAACTGCAACAAGAACAGCAAAAACGTTGTACACACTTTAAAACAGCAGCGCTTGAGCTTAGAATAAACAGACTGTTATCGTTCATTGGTGTGGACGCAAATATTGTTATCGTTATAGTTAACTTTATAGGTATCGTTCTTGTTGTGAACGAGCCTTAATAAAAGTGGTCCAACTGACTCAGTTTGTCCTTGTAATTCAAATGGACCACCTTTATGAGACTTTTCTTTTTGGAGCTTGACTGTGGTCACTTTGAGCTTTTCTTTTATGGAAAGAGGTGAAAAAATGCAGAGGTAAAAAAAAAGCATATAGTATTGGTTCAGAACGATGGTGAGTAAAAAAAAACGTTAAAAAACGATGGTGAGTAGACAAACCTGTAATTTTTGGGTGAACTATTCTTTAACTTTTGGGTGTTATTCACCTCCCCTTGTCTGCTCTGTGGATTGCTTACATAAACAGCAACTTGCATCACTTGCAAACTTTGATCAAACAGTCTGTCGCAGAGCAACAAACAAACTGGGGGCAGGAAATTATCATCAATATCTGATGGCCCTCTGGAATGCAGGTTTAAATGATTAATACTGGCAGTGAGCTGCAAAAGTGCTGTGCTCTCCCTAACACAGCAGCAGACATTGTGTGATGTGTTTATCTGATGCTAATACACTGTTTAGGTGGTGAACATGATGCATCTGTTGTACATGTGTGAAAATAACTTTTAATTATGCTCCATGCATTGCTGTTTCAAACTTTATTGTATGCATATATGTTTATTTCACACAGGAAAAGGAGTATGTGGAATCCTGCAGATTTGGCCCAGTTGGGACTCATTAAGCTTAAAGTAAGTGTTTTAATGCAAAATAATATAATCAATACACTTTAATAGACATTTGACAGCCCTGACAGATAATAAATGGCAGCATTTAATGCAGAGTTGTTAAAAAAGCATGCTGAAATGTTATCCCTCATCCACAAGGGGGCACTGAAACACCCAGAGGGGCCAATCACTGGCTTATTAAAAAATTAATTGAACAGCCCTTCTGTAGGCTGTTATTGAACACCTCATTATTGGAGCTTATGTAATCAGCTTTCAGTGTTACACTTATTAAGACATACCGACAGGTAGCGTAAAGCAGGACTGCTACTGTTTGTTAACACTGGCTTTTGTGAACTAATTACCAATTACCTCTAATATACTGTACCTCACTGCAGTCACGCATACCCATAGTTGCGGTGTGTGACAAATAGAGTCACTTAATATACAAGCCTGCAGAATGGGTGTTCTTGGGCAAGGACAAAAAAAAAAAAATGTTGCAGTTAAGGGAGAAGAAATTGTAAATAAAAGTTAATTTAGCTTTTATTTTAGTTTTATTGATATTTTATTTAGTTTTAGTTGAAGTTTTCAATTGATATTTGTATTTTATTTTATTTCAGCTTTATTTCAAAGTACAGAAATGTTTTTAATAGTTTTAGTTTTATATGTGTGTGTGTGTGTGTGTGTGTATTTGTGTTAATTAATATATACAGAGCTTTACATTAACACCAGCCCGCCAAATGTGGGTGGATTTCAGCAGTGCCGTGTGATGCAGTCACTCCTCCTAGCCACTTTGGCGGGTTGAATTTTATAATATATAAATTTTTCAATTGGAGTCTTTTAAAAAGGCATCTGAAATAATAAACTAAGTGCAATGTAGTCTTGTCAAAAAATATCGATTTTTCGATACATATCGATAATGAAATATCAGAAACGCTTCCAATAGGCTACTAATTTTCCACAGAATAGATACACGATACCAGCTTTTTCTCGCTCTCTCATCTCTCCGACAGCGAGTTGACACACAAACCCGCCTCCCCTCACTCACTCTTTTCATTTGCTCTGGATGAATATTGTTGGTGTTACAGGGCTTGAATATCGGCTTGGGATTACACGTATTATGCATAATTTTCTCATTCCTGCAGATTTTGTGCTCACATAAAGCCGCCTCTCAGTACAAAATTCTGTTCTTTTTTGCTGCTTATTGCACTTAAACAGTCAAATACACACAAAACAATGTCAAAATGCTGGTCTTGGCGAGCATTCATATAAACACAGTCAATTATGTTTTAAATGAATGTAAACAATCCGTGTGTCAGATCTTAAAGTGACAGCAGCCTAATATACTGTACCTGCTGCCAAATTATGAGATAATATTAAAAATATCTATATATGGCAGTTTTTCCCCATGGTATCAATGTCAGAAATTGTGGCCAGTGAAAATGCTGAGTGGCTAGTAACTTTGGAAAATCACTAACATTAGTCACAGTGCCTGGTGATCAAAAAGTTAATGTCAAGCCCTGAATGTATATAATGTATTTAGCCCTTAGCTGAACCCTTTGCGACTGAGAAAAACATCTATGTAGCAGGGCAACCATCTGCTCACATGTCACAAATCTTTTATAAGAATTCCATCTCAGTGAGCAAGTGATAATATTGCGATTCAAACTGCTACAAAGATTTCAATATGAGATGTAGTGGAACAGCTGCTTTGGAAAACAAGCTATACAGTATATTAGCATAACACAATGGACATGTTTTGTGGTAGAGTCGGCCTGTAAATGCATTCAAAGCCACATCGACTGTCATATCAGTCTTGTAAATCTGTGAAATAGCCATTGTGTTATTTAAATGACACAATACAGCTTTAACATCTACAGTTTAGCCTGCCAATGAGGGTGTGTTCAAGGTGCAAAGGAACCTTTGAAAGAATAATGCCCTGATTTTTCACTGTTATAGTTGGGTGAAAAGCCTATGGCATACTGAATAAGAGCAGATCAAATAAAACATTTAGGAGAACCCAAAGTTCAACCTCGCTAAAGCACAAAGCAGGAAAGTGCATCAGTCTGGTGTCCAATTTAAAGTGATAGAAGTCATGGGCTCTGCAGTAGCTCATGAATTTTTAAAGGATCGATATCTCTCCATACAGCTGCTACAGATGCGCAGTCCTCCTTAATTTCGTATTCTTTATTGGTTCGTCCCAGTTTGCCAAATCTAGATTAAGATTTGAGAATGCTATCAGATACAAGCAGTGTGACACTTTCAGGCAGATAATTAAAATTTTGTGATGTGAATGAAATAAATTCAAATCTCTGAATCGAAGACAACTATGTCTCAAAGAGTTGTAATGACTTTTAAGGGAACAAAGAAACAAATGCATGTAAACAAAATACTAGGTTATTCATATATGACATATAATACATTCCAGGAGGATTCTGTATTATTAATTTTGTCATGAGCTGAGGTTAATGGCCTTCATTTCCACCGGATTTGTTTATAACAGTATGCTTGCTTGGACATTGTGGAAACTTGGCAAATGCGAGGACCAGACCTGATGGCCGGAAAACGCAGATAGGCTAAGTCATGTGGCATGGAACATGCACACAAACATAACGCAAGTATTACTAATTCTGTCGGTTTCCCAGGTACAAGTGAATTTAACTGGACCAGAGGACAAGCATGACAGGAAGGAGGGGTCCGCAATTTCTCCTGCAGTCATTACCTCCGGAAATCGGAATGTAAATACATGGTACTGCCACTCATGATTGCTGGGAAAATTAAAGCATGTCATAAACATTGATAGAGAGACTGATTGTCTGTGTATTTTTTTTGTGGGTGTGGGCTTGTGTTTGTGTTTATGTTGACTATTTGGGATTGCATTTCACCAGCATTAACTTTAAGTATAAAAGTATAGGATATACTATACAAGTACGCTTTTAGTGTAAAGGCCTATATAGTATATAAAGTGTATACTGCATGTGTTACTCGGCTCTAATGAATACTTGATTCTGATTGGTCAGTCACGGGCACGGCATCGATCGTGGCAACGCTGCACATTATTCCTCTCAGGTAAATAAAATCGACGCTACAGCATATAGCTATAATATACTGTCATATCTTCTACTGTGTTTGACAATAAAGACAGATACAGACTTATTATTAGATTAAAGTATTATTAAGCTGTTACTTTTAATATTGTTGCAGTGTTCGTCTTGTTTGCTAGCCGGTTTTTTTTTTGTTTGCTAGCCTATAGTAGCCTAGCCTATATGCTGTAGTGGAATATTTTTTCTTAATGTAACGTTAGCTAACAAAGTAATTTATAGCCTATATTTTTCTTAATACAGCTAAAGTTATAAAGTAATGTCAACTTAAATCAATATTTTGTCTACCTATTTTATTATTATTGATTTTGTGAGTAACCAGGATACAATCGTTTTCGCAAAATAAATCCTTCATAAGCTGCAAAAACGTTGTAGAAATTAAACTTTTTTCTCGTCAAAGGACCTTTTAAACTACAATAATAGAAGATTAATAAACGAATTGTTACATTAGTAACAAGGACATTTCTTTTCATTGTAGACTTTGAAACCCGCGGGAGCCGTTTACATTCCGACCTGGAATTTCCTGAGGGCGACTGAAGCAATTACAGCCCGCTATATATCTGCATCTTGCCGAGTGACCCCCAAATATCACACAGTCATTATTTCCATATCGCCTTGCTCTCACGCCCACTGAGAGAGGGAGCAGAGAGCTCATCCGGTGCATTGAGGGACGTCCAGGTCCTCATCTGCGCTCTGTACAGCATCAGCACCAGCCGCTGCGTGAGAAACAAACCGAGTCGCATCCCCGCGGAGAGCAGCACCGCGTGCGCTTCATTCAATCTGGAGCGTCAGATGGTGCAAGATGCTCCGCTTCTTTGTCCTCCTCTACACCCGAACTGAGCAAGTTAACGCTGGAAGGGACCAATAGTAGTTTAGGGACCCGCGAAGACACGTTTCAGTTGCACTGAACGGCTCTTGCAGGACGCGCGCTTGGATTATTGTCCTTATATCACAATTCCCGTGGATTTCCTGCTGGAGAACTAAACACGCGCGTCGCGGCTTCCAGAGAAAGAAAACGAGTCACTACTGTTTAAAATGTGTTATTTCGGTTTCTTTCTCGCGAGGGAGGAGCAATGAGAGCGTAAACAACAGTGGGTGTCTTTGTTTCTCAGACACGGACCCGTGGAAAGATCATATTGACATGTTTTCAGTTCTGGATCTGGAGATAGCGTTATTTCTCCGCCAACTTAGAGAAGTGTTGTTCGTATCTCTTTGACTTTACGTTACACCTCAGTTCTACTTTTTAGACAAACACATGCAGTTTTCTTCATATCTTCTTCCTATATGGTGGAGCGCTTGGGATGCTTTCATCGGAAGGGCGTATTTGATTCGCGTCTGTCGTCTTTGGAGTGAAGAAAGATCCCTTTAAACCCGCTGCCTGGGCATCATTTTGTGGAGTTACAGCGACCCACGTGGAAACACGGACTCGAAGGAGGGCAAGATGGGCTGTTGCAGTGGTAGATGCACGCTGGCATTTATATGTGGCATGCAATTGGTAAGTGATAATGCTTAAGTAATTTATACCTGCTGTGATGGTGATAGTTTATGGATTTGAACCTACAGCCTTTCAGATTACCAGCCAAGATCTTTCATTAGACTTTTAATTACTAAATTACAGCATCACTTTCTAATAAAAACTGGTGAATTTGTAAATCAGGACCGTCTGATTGGACTAACCTTGGGTTAAAGTTCATAGAGGGTTTGAACCTACAACCTTTCGGATTACTCGCCAAGGTTTTTAATCTGAATTGGTTGCTGGACGCTAGTTCCTTTTTTTATTTAATGTGATTTTATAGAGTTGTCACTTGTAATTGTGCAAAAACTGTGGTGAACCCAAGAACTCAAGAACCCAAGTGACCACCTGACTAGTGGTCAGTGATACGGCACTAAGATGTATGTATCTTAGTAGAAATAATGTAGAGCTATATGTGGAAACCCTGCCTCGTTATATTACACCGGAGGGATGATGGTGCTCATGAAGGCAGGGCTTGTGTCATTAGCCTGGGGCCACTATCATTTATGCTTATCTTCCCACTACCACGGGTCCTGACAGCCAATTAGGAGTTTTAAGTTTAAGATTCTAAGCCAAGTCTCATTGACCTACTAAAGCAGAAACGATTACTTGTTGCTTCTGCTATTGCTTAAGAGGGTTTTTACAGTTAGAATTCTACATTTAATGTTTTCTAATCCAGTCCCATTTCAGTCTGGTGTTTGTACAGCAACATTGCGCTCTGCAAGAATTCACGGAACTGAGTAATTTTACTCTTCCCAGACTATCTGTATGACACCTTTTGAATCACTCTTTCAGTTACAGTAATGGATAGTGGCCAGCGACAGTCTCGCCATGCCAACCAGCTGGCATGGTGAATCAGACGTGCGTGATAGATCACATGACAACTGGCAAGCGTGACTACACTAATCCAAATGGACGTTTGTAGGTTAATGTATCACATAGGTCGTTAACCCGAAGAATCAGCTGTAGTGGGTGATGTCACCACCTGGTGTCTATTAATCAGACCTTACTCAGTGTTCGTGACTAGAAGCCGCTCTTTGAGCGGGATGATGTCATAAGCATATCATTTGAGTGGGATGATGTCATAGGTGAGCAAGTTACTTTTAGTAGCCGTTGGGTGGGTTTTGTGCTGATTGATGTAAAACTTTGAGGGGAGTTCATGTTTTTTTTTTTCTTTTTCTTTTTTCTTTTTGGTGCACTGATCTGAGCTCTCTTTTGTCCTCTCTTTTCTTTTGTGTTTCTCTGACCTTTTACGATCCCTTTTTCCCCATGTTTGCTACTATCCTGCGAGAGAGTTCATTCTGAGCACAACTGGGATGCCCTCAATTGGAAGGTTCAGAAACACATTGTTGTATTGCAATGTTTTATATTTGTTCCTCTTGTCACACTCTGTAAGTAGGGGAGACCCAGAGCAACTAAATTGACTTACTAGGTAAATGCTCAGTAATGTTCTCTCATTTCATGAGAAAAAGAAGGGTGATTGTATGGGGAAAAAGGCCTTTTAACACTGTTGCTGTTAGCCGCCACATAAAGTTTAATCATGATAGTCAGGGGCAATTGCCACACGAGTTATGAATTAAAACTGTCATAAAATTTGTCATGAAATGATTTATGAACGCTGTTACAGAATGCATTGATATCAACAATATATTTTATTTAAAAGGATTTCAGATACTGTTGATTCCTCTTAGACTTCATGACTTGCATTAAGCACACTTATTCCTGACAGCTAAAAGAATTTAGTAGCATAAAAAGGTGAAAAAAAATACAGAAAGTTTATAAGTATAACATAAGTATGGTCTTATATGAGAGATACTGGGTTGATATCATTTGTCACAATTTCCCCCAACAACTTTTTTAACCAAAGGTTGGCATGTAGTTCAGCATGTAGTGTCAGAGTTATGAAGAAAAATGAAGAAAGAAAAGTTGTTGTCGAAGCTCTTTCCGCATCTATCTTTGTTACCCTTTTCTTCCATAGGAATGGCTGTAAAAAACACATAATGCACCCAGCTTTGCTAAATTACCAGGCAGAGCAGTTTTTATTGCCTAAGGCAATAATACAGATAAAATGTCCATAGTTAAAGCATTTATGAGAGTTCTCTCTGGTGGTTTTTGTGTCTGGCATGTATAAATGCCTGTGGTCTAACAGTCTGGCCTGGAGGCCCAACATTCTGACATTGAAGCAACGAAAGAATATTGTATACTCAAGGGGATGTGTTCATAGAGATTGCTCAAAGATGCATTCATAGGAAGGACATCTTGTAAAATAGTTTAGACTCTATTATGGCTGATGAAGAACTTGATAACCGTTGTCAAATTGTCCTCTTAGCGCCAGCCTCCGACAGCCTCCCTTTGATGCGTATTGTATACTAAGATGAATACAGCTGGTGAAATCCGCCCGTTCCAATTGGCTGCCCGCAAGGGAACTTCTGGGAATCAGCCGTGCACAAGCTTTTTTATTTTTTATCAGTAAGTCAGGAAGATTTGTTTACATGTTAGCAGATTGCTGCTGATGTTGCAGGGTTTATAGTAGGGGTGGGCGGTATGACCAAAATCTTTAATTTATTTATAATTATCTATAATTTTATTTCATGATAACGACATATATCACAATGTAGTTATTTTTGCTTAAAAATAAGGTTTGTATGATAACAAAATTTTTTATATAATTGAAATTTCATAATTCTTGTCACCAATTTCAATATTACAAAAAACGAATACTAGCCTAAGTAAAAAAAAAAAAAAAAAAAAACTCTTACTGAAGACAAGTAAATAGTCAGTGATAAAAATAAGAACAAATAAACTAATTACAAGCAATAAGACCAAACTACAATAGACCAAAGACAAATGAAATGGATCCTTCTTGAAAAAATTCACTAGAAATAAGAAATACTACATAAATTGTATTTACAATTGTATTTAGTAATTACATGTATAAAAACCCTGCATAGTCTTCACTATGTAAATTGATACATTTATTCTTACAAAAGTGATTCAGTCAGATTTTCTCTCTTGTTGTTTGATTAACATTAATGACAGACGACAGACAGCAGGTAGGCTATATTAGGCTGCTGTCACTTTAAGACCGACTGTTTATGTTTACTTAAGATATAAATGACTGTTTACAGGGATACTTGCACCCCGGCAAGTTACGCCTACTACTACAAGTTACGCCTCCCGCAAAGAAACAAGCATGGATGTCATCGACTAAAACGGTCTTTTGAAGTAAATTATTTTGTTTTATGTATGAAAGGTTTGTAAAGCTAACTTATATTGCTTTCAAATCTGATGATATGAAATAACCACTATTAGTAAAACACAAAATAAATTATACAATCAAATTAACAGACTCATGGTGATTATAGCTAAAAACTTACCCCCAACCCTAAACCTTACCCTAAACCTACCCCTGCCATAAAATTAAAATGTACTGTTTCATAAGTAAAATACATTTAAAAAAAACCTGAGGAAAACAAACAGGATGACTTGTGTTGTCTGGTGATCTATGTAATACGATCTGTAGGCCTTATCACTAGGTGGCGATAGTGAATAAAGAAAAGTGATGTAGAAGAAGAGTGGTCCTAGTGACGACATCCGCGATTCCAGAGGAAGAGGCTCTGATGACATCCCAAATGGCTGTTTTATTGTAGGGGGTGTAACTTGTAGTAGGTGCGTAATTTGTAGGGGCGTGGTTTGTAGTACTGCGGCACGCAGTCGGACACACTTGAAATTAGGCGGCAAAAAGAACTCAGTTCAGTACTTGGAATGTATAATTATTTAAGAGTTTTGTTTTAGACATGCTGTATCATCTGTTATGTCCTTGAGGGAAGTTCTGACCAAGTGGTTCTCTCAAATTTTGCACTAATTTCCTTGTCATCTCTGTAAGCTTTTGTGGAAACTGAAGCATCATTATTTGAATGTTTTACAACTTTGTTGTATGCCAGTCTGTTGTTGTGGCTGCATTGATTTCAGATTTATCTGCCCCTGCACACCCTTATCAACAACAGTTGGTCATTTTACTTGTTCATCAGAAGGTTTTGTTTTTTTGTCTAAGTGGGCAGTACTTGGCCAGAATAAACTGCAGAATGCAGTAGAATTAATGTTGATAGTCAAAAATCTGTCTGGATTATATCATAAATATTATGTGTCAAGCCTGTTTCTTTGTTTCTTTAAATGATTTGATTGAATTAATTGCATGATTAATCAGTTTAATCACATATATCAATGTTTTCTAAGAAAAGCCCTTGAATGAGAATAATTCAAAGATGATATTGTGGCAGATGAGTTGAATATACATTACAGAATCTTTAGAGTTTAAAATATTATTTATTTCCATATCATTGTCTATCATTGGCCTGCAGTCCACAGCAATGCGTAATGCAGTAAGTCCATCTGTCCTTATTTGTTTTCGTGCTGTCTGCTTTCAGTAAGTGTGATTTGGCAAGTTGCCTGTAGAATAGTCATAGTCAGGAAGCATGATTAAATGTTCATTTTATGATTTTTTTTTTTATAATTTAATTGTACTAAAGTAACGTTGAATCGAAGTCCATTAAACTACAGAAGGAGATGCACAAGGCATTGAAAATTTACAATTTAACTTTAATCAGCTTCTGCATTTGTCATTTCAGAAACATTTATCAGGTTGTACATCTGTCATATTTTTTTTCCTTATTTGTTTATGCTTTTTCAGCCACAAATGTATGTTTAGCCAAATAAACCCAAGATTGATTGTTAACTCAAATGTTACCTTGGGAGTAAAAATAGAATGGGTAAATAGAAAAAAAAGAAAGAAAAAAATTACTTGTTAGACTGTGTCCTCATTGGCAAATAACATATTGCCCAGAGACTGACAGACACCTGTTCTTCTTGAGGTCATGAACTGAGTTTATTTCTAAACTCTCTTGAAATATTCTACACCTGGCACTACACATTTCTATAATTGCTTTGTTTTCAAACAGGTATGAATGTCTGCTGTCATTTTTCCTCTTTGAACACCACAAAGACAAAGGTTTAATTGTTGTTTTCCTTCACCGTAATCAGCTATATGCAGGAGAAAGACTTGCGTTCTTGAAATTAATTACCCTCCTGAATGCAGGTGATTTGCCAAATGTAGATTTTCTTGAGGTTAATGCTGTGCATTGTGTTTGATTGAGTTTGTCTATAAGCATGTAAAAGTGCTGTGACAACTCTTCTTCTTTTTTTTTCCTTTTTTTTAGAAATGGATTAGAAGTAAACGGATTCCTAGCGTACAGACGGAAACAGATCCTTTGCCAAACACAACAATCGCATTGGCAGAATATTGCTCTAAATTGCTGTGCAATGCATTTGCGACTTGACCTTGATTTTCCAAAACTGACAGATGGTTTCGGAAGCTGTTTTGCATAATTAATCCAAATATTTACATTCTGTCTTATCAAAGCATTGATGCCATAACTCTACCATGTATAAATGAATGTTTTTGTACACCATGAATTTAGACTTGCTAATTAAAAGCTGCATTAAGGTGCTTTTTTGCAAACTTCCTCATGAAAGCTCTTTTTCATGTAAATCAGATTTTTGTGCAAC